>NC_092876.1:287820372-287972872 GCF_028372415.1 Notamacropus eugenii
TATGTCAGAATATTCAAGTCTAAAATTATGGTGATGCCTAATGCCATTCTATGTATGTTTGTGGTTATAGATAGGCTTGTAGTCTGCGTGTATTCTTGGCCCAATCACATCAAATTCAGCTACACAAGCCTGGGATCATGGGAAGGTGTGGCAAGGCTCCATGGGGAGGGAAGGGCCCCCCATGCAATGCCTCTGGCTTTGGAATCCTCCCAGTTTGTTGCTCTTACAGATTAAACTCCAGAGGCTCAAGAATAGCCTGACCTCGTACTAGAGGTTAAAGAGCAGCCCCCAACCAGTAATCAGCCACAGTTGAAACATAGGCCTCAAGTATAGATTAATTATGTGGTACATTATAAATATTTCATAACACTAATTATATTAGTTTATGTAGAAAAAACACCATATGAAGTGTTCCCAGCACTCTCAGTGACTCAGAGTGCTCTTAGCATGTTAATTGACTTGCTTCTTCCAGGCAGCCTATCCCAAACCACTTTCGAATCCCTAAAGATGACAGGAATCATTATTATGATATGGTACATTCCTTATCCTTGTACCAGGTTGACACCTGCCTTTCCCCACGAGCATGCTTTCCGTAGGTTTATGTCTTGAGCGCTTGTTTCATTTGGATTGTAAGCCAAAGAACAGTGTCTGACATATTTTTTGTGTTAAAAAAAATGTAAAATAATAAGTGCAATCACAAATAAAATTTTGTTTATTAAATATTCTACATGTAAATAACATTGGACCTGGTGCTGAGTAGTTGTGTCAGAAGTTTCTCGCCTGGTCAGAATGAATTATCTTTTCTACAAGTGACTTTTTTTTTTTAACGTTTGAAGTTAGTATACTGTCAAAAAGATGAGCTTTTTGCTTCCAGCTGGAATTCATGAATTCAGTCAGTTGCATTTACTGAGGGCCTTATTGTTTGCTGAACACTGTGTATGGAATTAATGGATCCATTTTTCCCCTCAGGGAGAATGTAGTCTACTGTGAAAGATAAAGCTAAAACATAACTGAGGAGAGCTTGAACTAGGCTGGTGTCTCTGTGAGTGGAGAAAATGGGATGTATAAGAGTAAATGAATCATTTAAAACGTGTGTTTCCTCATCTGTAAAATAAGGATACTTAGCAAAAGACTGTTGTGAGAAAAGTACTTTGTAAACTTTAGAGTTTTCTTATACAAGTGAGCAGTTTTTATTATTCCCTTGGTTACCAAGAATTGAAATGTTGCAGTCATTTTTTAGTCATAAACATATCTTAAATTTAGCATTAGAAGGGACCTTTGAAGCCATCAAGTCCCAAACCCTTCTTTTATAGATGAGGACACTGAAGCATAGAGGGATTTGCTCAGGGTCACACAATAGATACCTGAGTATTAATAATTAATTAATTATTTCTTTCTTTCTGACTCCAAATTTATATCCATTAGTTGGAGACAGCAGGTGAAGCGATAAATAAAGCACTAGGTCTGAAGTCAGGAAGATCTGAGTTCAAGTGTGGTCTCACCAACTAGTTGTGTGAACCTGGGTCAGTCACTTGATCTCTGCCTTAGTTTCCTTAACTGTGAAATGGGGCAGGTGGCACAGTGGATAGAGCACTGGTTTTGGAATCAAGAAGACTCATCTTCCTGAGTTCAAACCTGGCCTCATACACTTACTAGCTCTGTGATCTGGGTAACCACCTCATTTTACAGATGAGAATACTGAGTTCCAGGAAAGATAAGTGACTTACCCAAGGTCACAAATATAGTAAGTGTCAATGGTAGGATTAAAACACAGATTCTCAAACTCTGAAAGCACTGCGCATTCCACCATTCCACATTCAGTCTTTTGTTTCCATTTCCTCTCTCAACCCCTAAGTTTTTTAGACTTTTCTGTATCTCACACAGCAGCCTCCCTGCCTCTAATCTTTCTTCCCACTAATCCTTTCTGAATATTGCTGTAAAATATATTTTCCTAAAATACTGTTTTCTCTGTGATGATGATATAAAGAGACCTGGGTATAGAGTTAAGGAGGCATGAGTTCATAGCCTGACCCAGACACTGAGTAGCTGTTGGACCAAGGGTTAGATCATGAGATCATATTTAGAGCTAAAAAGAGCCTGAGAGCATCTGGGCCAACCTCCTCATTTTGCACATTTAAACTGAGACCCTAGGAAGTTGATACTTGGCTTAGGTAGTAAACCTGCTTTTGAAAAAAAAATCAGATAGTAAATATGGTTAAATTGGTAATAAGGATTAGATATTTGAATTCAGGCCTTCTGACTTTGCCTCCTGCATTCTTTCCCCCACCTTTACCCTAATATATAAAATGAGGATAGTAATACTTTCTTTACCTCTCTCACAGGATTGTTTTGAGGAAAAACACTTTGTAAATCTTAAAGTTTTCTATGAATAGGAGCTATTTAAGATACCTACTCAAAAATCCTCAGTGGTTATCCATTATTGACAGGATAAGTCTGATGTCCTGAGACTAGCATTGTAGGTTCTCCAGAATTTCCATACAATTTGTTCATATTTTTATCTCCAGTCATTCCACCTCCTTAAACCTTACATTATAAATTCCTTTGTTGCCGTTCAGTCTTTTCAGTAGTGTCCCACTCTCTGTTAACCCATTTGGGATTTTCTTGACACAGATACTAGAGTGGTTTTCCATTTCCTTCTGTAGCTCATTTTATAGATGAAGAACTAAGGAAAACGAAGTTAAGTGACTTACCCAGGATCACACAGCTAATAAGTATCTGAGGCTGGATTTGAAAGCATGAACATGAGTCTTCCTGATTCCAAGCCCAGTGTTCTGTATCCAGGGTACCACTTAGCTGCCACGTTATACCCCAACAGTCCATTTAGAGCTCTTAGAGGATACCTTGTATTTACTTCCCTCTGTGCTTTCTTCCTGTTGGCTAATCTGCAAACACTTATTAATGTCAACTGTGTACTTGGCATATGGTGCTAGGTGCTGAGGATACAAATACCAAGAACAAAAAAGAGAAAAGAAAAAAGTTCCTTACTCTAAAGGGGCTTACATTCTATCAAGGAAGATACTGTATATGTACAAGGGGTGGGGGGCAGGGGGTGTAATGGATAGAGTATTAGGGCTGAAGTAAAGAACATTTGAGTTCAGATGTGATACTGACTCCGTGTGTGACCCTGGGCAAATCATTTAACCTGTTTTCCTCAATTTCCTCAGCTGTAAAATGGAGGTAACTGATAAAATGGGGAGCACCTATATCTCAGGGTGATTATAAGAATCAAATGAGATACTTTTTGTAAAGTACTTAGCATAGTGCTTCACATGTAGTAGATGCTTAACAAATACTTGTTCCCTTTCTTCTTTCCCATATCTGTAGCATATACAAAATAAATACAAGTTAGTTAGAGATAGAGGGCATTAATTAGCTGTTGGAATTTGGCTCTGTTTAGTGTAAAAGGTAGCACTTAGGCTACATCTTTAAAAAAAACAGAAGGATTTTATGAAATGGAGATGAAGCAGTGCATTCTGGGCATAGAAAATGGCCTGTAGAAAGGCATAGAGTTGGGAGAATTGTTGAATTTGGGCTGTTCATTTTTGTTGAAATCTAAAGTGCTAGCAGGGTAGTAACACATAAGTTTAGAAAGATAAATAGGGGCCAGGTTCAAAAAAGGCTTTAAAAACTAAATAGTGGGATTTATATTTTATCATCGAGACAATAGGAACCCATTACAGTTTATTGAATAAGGGCTGAAATGATCAGCTCTTCAGGAAAATCACTTTGGCAGCTGTGTGAAGGACAGATTGGAGCAGGGAGAGACTAGAGGTTATTATAATTTATAATTTAGACAAGAGGTGATGAGAGTTTTACCTAAGGTGTTTGAGCCATTTGGTAGAGAAAAGGGTCAGATGTGAGAGATGTGGAGGTAGGAATAGTAAGATTCATTAATTGATTGTCCATGTAAAGTGATGGTTGTTCAGCTGTTGAAGGTAATGAGGTTATAAGCCTGGATGACTGGAAGACTGGTGCCTTTGATGAGATAGAAATGGGGATGTTAGGAAAAGGTGGGTAGATTTTGTCAAAAAGATGATTTCTCTTTTGAACTGATGAGTTTGAGATGACTTTGGATTATCCAGTTTGAACTGCTCAACAGACATTAAGGGCATATACTGAAATTGAATATAAAGTAAATCTGGGAGCCATTTGCATAGGAATGAAGGTCCAGAAGAACCCTGGGTAACAACTGTAATTAGGGGATGTCATGTGGATAATGAGCTAGCAAAGAAGACTGAGGAATGGTCAGACAGATAAGAGAATGAGGAGGGAGATGTCACAAAAACTAAAAGGAGAGAATCTAAGAAGAGAGGATGAAAGGGGTGATTTCTAGTTTTAAATGCAGTAGAAATATCAAAAGGATGAGAAATTATTCCTTTCCAGTGGGACAGTCTTACTACATCATAACTCTAGTGGTATTTGTCCTTTCTTTCCTGCCTCTCCATCTCTGCCTGTGAGGTCATAATTATCCTTCAAGACCCAGCTTAGAGGAGCCTGTTTACCAATGTATAAATCACTACACTGACCCAATCAAAACACTTCTGCAGTGTTCTCTTCCTTATTGTCACTAAAGGTGAAAAAGGACATTGATGACTGGAAAGCATTGAAAAGAGCAGGCAAGATAGTTGTGGGCCATGAATTCAGGTCATGTTAAGACCATTTGAAGCATTCAGAAGAAAAGACTTGGGTAGCATGATAGCTGCCTTTAAGTAACTGAAGGATTATCCTCCACGGGTAGAATCAGATTTATTCTCTTTGATCCCAGAGGACAAACAAAAACAAAGGCTGGAGTTTGCAGAGGCAAATTCAGACTTGATTTCAGGAAAAGTTTCCCAGTAGTTAGAACTGTACAGAACTGGGATGAACTGGCCTCAAGAGGTATTCTCATCATTGATGGCCTTCAAATAGGGACTGTATCATTACATGTCAAATTTTTATACATATATATGTGTATATATATGTATATATATATATACACATGCATATATACATGCTTGTATATATATGTGTGTATATGTTATATATAGCCCTTTCAGGTAGAACTTGGATGAGATGCCTATTGAGTTCCTTATCAACTCTCAAAATTCTGTGATTCTTTGATATACCCCATAAGAGTAAGCATAGTGACTGGAACATTTTTTATTGATTTTATTATTGACAGAATGTACAATGAAGAAATATGTACATCATTGCTCAGAGGAACATATTACATTGGTTCCAATAGCAGTATTCTTGGTAATGGAATTTCCTGCAAAATGAAAAGAACTTAAATCCTTACAATTTGATTTATATGTTAACTGTTTTTAAGAAGTTATATAGTCGACTATTTGCTTTATGGATTATTTGCATGTGGGTTATTTATATACTCTGGTGGCCTTAGGTTGACACTAAAATAATTTGAGTAATATCTTGAACATAAATAGTACTTTTTTCAAGAATTATAAAGGAAATAGCTTATCTCATTCCATCAGTTCTTTTAAGCTTTGAGGTAGGTAGAAGTCAGGATAAAGTAACTCATTGGAATCCGGAGAAGACAAGTAATTTATCAAAAGCCATTGTCAGTGTCAGAGGCAGGGCAAAGATCCACATCCCTTGACTTCAGGACTAGAGCTTTTTTCACAAGGCTGGATTTGTGTTAAGACAAGTTACATATTGAAACAAAAATTTCTTTGAATTTACTATACTATAGATTGTAAGTAATTAGAAACTCCTCACAGTTCCTGTGAACATCTTTTCTCTCCCACCACACCCAGATGAAGATCTTTTTTTTTAATTTGGTGATGTGGATTATTATAGCAAATAAGGAAATATTTTGCTATTCAATATTTATGTGTTTTTGAAAATACAAAACAGTTAAATATGTCAAATAGGCCTCAGTTAAAATGACAGATATTCTGTTTATACACATGGAACAGAAACAGGCTTAAACTGTTGCTGTTAAACTAAGCAGAAGACTTAATATTGTTTAGCGGAGTCCCTTGCACATAGTAGTTACTTTTTGATTTTGGTCATATTAGACAAAAGGCTTATACAGAATATAATCAGGGCTGAGTGAAAATTATTGATCTCATTAATAATCACACTAAAATAATCCGTTACTTACTAACTTACTAAAAATCATAGTTAGGATAGCCGCTGAAGCAGGCTTAGTACCATTTTAGCTTATTTTTTTTCCAGATTTCTAAATGGCACAACAGTAGTCTGAGTTATTGTGCAGACAAGGGGTCAGAGAATCTGATTTCTAGGCTCTGCTCTGCCATGTAATAGCCTTGGACAAATCACTTAACCTTTCTGAGCCTTACTTAGTTTCCTTATTGGTAAAATGGGGACAATCATACCTGTCCTTCATGTCTCAAAGGATTTTTGAAAGTGTTGGATGAAATAAAGTGCTTTGGAAACGGTAAAGAGCTGTATAAATTTAAGTTATCATCATTATCAGGCAGTTGCTTTGCAGTGGGACAGTCTTACTGCATCATAGCTCTAGTGGTGTTTGTAACCTCTTTCCTTCCTCTCCATCTCTGCCTATGAAGGCCATTCCTATCCTTCAAGACCCATCTTCTCCGTTCCCTTTTTTCATATCATCATATTTGAAAGTGATCCATCCATCTTCTGTACTCATATAATGCTTCAATTTGTGCCTCCTTGAACATTTTCTTTTTATTGGGAAATCAGACTTTTCACTGTGAAAGACAGAACAAGAAAGGACTGTATTAGAAACTATGAGTTTGTAATATAGAAATGTAACAGAAATATAAACAAAACTTTTAACAAGGTAGTGACAAAATACGTCATATTGTGTCTCCTCTTTTTTTTGTTTTCTTCTAGGTATTCCTCTGATCACACTTTTAACATATGACTTCATATTTTAGCTATCTGTATATACCCATCTCTTCTTTTAGATAGTAAAGGCCTCGAGGACAGGAAATGGATCTGACCCGTTTTTATTTCACTCACAGTGACTAATATATTACGTTGAATGTAGTAAAGGGCTCAGGAAATTAACTGAATAACATCTTTGTATTTTCTGACTTTACAGACATTAGTCTTTTCTTTATGACCCAGTAAAAGTTTTAATTTTTTTATTAACACATTCGATCTGCCTCATGAATGAATACAGTTGAAAAGCAAACATAATATTCTGAGCTTTTAGAATATAGTAGGATGGGGGTTCTCATTCATAGCTGTAAGATAGCCTCATGAGTCTATTTGTTAATCTTAGGTAAACATTTTCAAGATCATTACATGCTGGACAATCTTCCATGACTTTTTTTTTTTTTTGAAGAACTAGTTCTTAGGATATTTAAATTTCATGAAGAAGAAACTCAGGTTGAGATGACATTATGCACTGAGTCCTCAGAATAGTGATTTTGGGGATCTCTTGGTATCCAAGTCCTCAGTTCTTTTCTAATTCCTATGATACCCTGCTAAAAGGGTCAATAGTATTTTAGGCAAAAGTAATTTTGGCATTCAAATAACATTGTTAGCCCATCAGAATTGTACTGTCTGCAGTAGAGTTTGAATGCTTGGCAGTTTAGCTCAAGAAAGGAGCTACGTCTGGTACCTTGTCCTGCCAGATGATCTCCAAAATCTTCCTAAGATAATTCAAATGGAAGCAATTCAGTTTCCTGGCATGGTGCTATCCAGGTTTCACAAGCATGCATCAATGAAGTCAGCATGATGGACTTTGTCTCCTTCCCATTTCCCTTATGAGGACCAACCAGGACCAAGTCTAATATTTATTCTACAGTCTTTTGACTTGTGCATAAATTGGATTTAAGTAAGACACAAAGTTATTGGCCTTACTCTTCCTGAGTCATCAAAGTCCAGTGGCAGGCATCTTCAGTGTCTAAGATCTAAGCATTCCATAGTGTCTACTTCAGCTGCTTTCATGGCCAGTGGAACAAATTGTTCCCATCTGCCTGTTCCACTGGGGAAGTCTTTACCTGTTTGGGTTAGATAGATGCCCCCATAACTGACCAATGGGTTTGAGACCCATAGATTATCCTTGACCTGGTTTAGTCTGTCTGCCAAAATGGTTTACCAGCATGTGCCTGCTGTGCTTGGGTGAATCAGGTGGACACAAAAGGTAGAAAGCAGCTATGAAAAGAGCTCAGCAGCCCTCATACCAGAGATACTTGTCTTCCCTGAACACCCTACATCCTGCTACACCCCACACTACTCCAGTATCTTTGCCAAGAAAACTCTAAATAGGGTCATGAAAAGTTGAACACAACTGAAATGACTGAACAATGATATTCTGTTATATTCACATATCACAGTTTATTCAACCATTCTATAATTTCTACTTGATTGTACCATTCTGCTTAATTTCTAGGTTTTTTGCTTTACTGATATTTACTGTTTTAAATAGTGTGGGAACTACAGAAGAAAACTGGTAGTGGTAGAGTGGATAGAGCCCTGGGTCTGGAGTCAAATTCAGTCTCAGACACTTAGTAGCTGTGTGAACCTGGGTCAGTCACTTAGCCTTTGTTTCCCTTAGTTTCCTCATCTGTAAAATGAGGATAATAATAGCATCTGTCTCACAGGGTTGTTGTGAGGATCAAATGAGGTCCTATTGGTAAAAGCACTTAACACAATTCCTGGCCTATAGGAGGTGCTATGGAAATGCTAGCTGCTTACGTTGATGATGGTAATGATGATGATGATATACTATAGAAATTTTCCTTCTTTTCCCCTCTTCCCTTTCTATTTTCCTTATGTGGACCAACCAGGATCAAGGAAAGAAAATGAGGTAGTGAGATTAATTGGGGGTGAACCTTTGACCAGCAGTCAAACAAGAGTCTTAGTTCTTTATCATTCAAAAAAACAAACAAAAAATCCAAATCCCTTAGTGCCATCAAGATCCATTGGTTAAATGGACTCTTCCTGTATAAGAATCTCTACCTAAGTGACTAGAAACAGTGTACTTTTGAGACAGTGAAGGATGTACCTCTTTCAGGGTGTTATACTCGAAGGTTTGTGGCTCCCTCTGAACACATTCAGGAAAGGAGAAGGAATACAGCAAAAAATAAAATCAAGCTTGCTCCGAATGGGCAGGCGAGAATTGGCTTTTGATTCCAAGGTCAGTTGTCTTTATGGTATATTTAAATAGATTGGCATTAATCTATGCCTTTGATATGCATGGGAAATGGATGTTTCTTCTGTAGCTTTGTCCATATCTCAGTGTACACACAGGCACACGAAATATTAGCATTCTGGCAGCACGTAGCAGTTTTGGTTGGACTACCGTAATAGCAGCTTATATCTACTTTTGGTGAGATGGTAAGCTAATGATGTAGCTGTTAATTTGAATTTAGCAGACATTTTAAATATAGGTTTCTCTTTCAGAGACAAAAGTTGCAATTTAAAGCTCTTTGGTGGTCTAAAAACAGCTTAATTCTCTAGTAGTGTGGTAATAAGTACTAATCCAGCTTACACAGTGACTGTAGTATGTCATGTTTGTGAAAGATCACTTAACTGCTTTCTCTGGGTTTTATGTTAATTTAAAAAAATTAAACATAAAACCTTATAACATCTTTATGCTGAGATAAACTGTGCAATTTGACTTGTGCTCAAACGGCAGCTGTCAGGAATTAGCATGTTCCTTGTGGATTTTGCTATCACCTTGTGCCCTTTTCTCCTAGATAGACTCTGTGGGATGATAAAGCTCACCTTGTTAGGATTTATTACTTAATAATAACTGAGGTAAGATTAATATTGATGTCACAGGGAGTACCTGCCAATATAGTGATGTCATTACTTTTATTATGATAAGCTGTTCTTTCATTCCCTACTAATAACTAGTTAGCTGAAATACTATATATGATATTTTCCCCTGGCCTGTCCCAGTTCATTACCTATGGAATCATATGTCTGATACTTGAAGGAACCTCAGAAACCATCTAGTCCAGATGAGGAAGGAGACTGAGAAACAAGGAAGGTAAAGACTTTCCCAAGAATACACAGATAGTAAGAATTAGAAGAACTTGATCCTAGATTTGCTGACTCCAAAGCCAGTTTTATCTCCACTGTACAACATGTCCACATTCCACTTCATAGGTAGATTTACAGAGACTCTTCCTGTTAAGTGTGGTTTCACTTAAAATTTCCAAGAAATCTGTTATTGCTAGCATTTACCATTTTACCCATAAACAGATAAAAAAAAGAATGTCTTAGTATATTTGGGACTAATGCAAACTCCTCCCCCACACACACCCAAAAAGATAATAAAATGGAAAGAACGCTGAACTGATTATCAGTAGAGCTGGTTTCTGACCTGACTCTGACATTAGCTAAATGCATGACTTTGGACAAGTCATTTCCCTTCTTTGGCTGCTATCTGAAAAGTGAGGGGATTGGACTAGATGCTCTTGTAGAACACTTCCAAACCTGAAACTCCATGGCTTTGTGAAATAATTTAGACACATTTTAAAATGAACTGTTTAAATAGGCTGGATTTTTTTTCCCCTTTTGTAATGAGCTTTTGCGTTTTGGTCTTTATTTGTAGTTACTTTTCCTTCTATGAACTCTGGAAACACTTAAAGGTTTTACATCATAGTCATCCTCAGTGCTTCAAAATATTCATATTGCATTAGGTTGAATATTTCCTCACTTGATAAAGATGGCACCTTTTCTGAGTTTTAACAAAAAGTCCATTGTGGCCAGAATAAAGTGATCACATAGAGGCCAAAATTCTGGAGATGAGCTTTTCTAGGCTTAATTAAACTGTTCATTGGACCAATGGTACATAATAACTATCTAGTCAGTCATTAGTCTGTCAACAAGCATTTCTTAAATGCTTGCTGTGTGCCAGGAACTGTGCTGAGCACTGAGGACACAAAGAAAGGCAAACAGATGGTCCTTTCCTTTAAGAAACTTACATTGAAATGGGGGAGACAGCATTGGAAAGATTGTCCATGTAAGATATAGACAGGGTAGACAGAGGGTAATCTCAGAGAGGAGGGCTTAGCGGTGGGGGTACTAGTAAAGGCTTCTTGCAGGTGGTGATATTTCACTTGGCATGTTCTTGAATCCTTCCCGTTTTTGTAGGGCCTGGCAGAGATGATGCTTTGCCGGTATGTATATTAATTCAATGTCACCTCCACACCACAGGGGCATAAGAGTAGAACCATTCAATCTGTGTTTGTCATTTTAAGCAAAGGCTAGCTCTGGAGTGCCCAGATTAATAAAAGAGTCAGGGATAGCTGATAACAAGCAAAAAAATTGCTGTGGAACTTCAGAATTAATTGTTGTTGTTGTTTTAAACAGGTTTATATTCCTAATGAGATTTTTTTTAAGTGAGTGATAAAATGAGTTCTCGTTCCCCGACTATAGATCATATGATGCTAGAGGAAGCATTGGTGGAATTATAGAGGAAAGAAAAACCAGTGATTACAAACTTGTTGCAGGTTATCCACAAAGTATATAATCCAAGCTTCCCTAATTAACAGTTGACTGAATTTTTTAAATGTACATTGTGTGAGTTAGATAGCTAATGAATTTGACAACGAGGCAGAGGGTTTTCCCCAACCTCCTGTTTTTACCGTTCAATGTATTTTTGGTGGACTTATATATAAAATATGGTTGGTGGCGTTGCCCGGGTCTTACAGAATAGCCATTTATATCATCATAAGCACTGGCTTGTGCTGCATTATTGAAAACCTAATGAATAAATGGGCATGGTGATTGTAGTCCTTTCACCCTAGAAGGGAGAACTCATTGATCAAGGTGCACCATTATACTGATTTTTATTATCCTGCTTCCCAGGTGCCTGTGCTTTATAAGATGAGCAATTACCTGAACATTTCTTTATCTCTTTCCAACTTTTGGAATGTGAATAAAATAGAGCAAAATGATATTGTATTGTGCAAATCAGTAAAAACTAGTCTGCTCTGGTTTTCCCATCTGTTTTATTTTCAAAATGGTGGAAAAAACAAATAATAATAAGTGAATTGATCTGCTTGGTGTGATAGGCTTGATTTGGAGGAAAAATATTTTATTAATTACTCATCACACAATTCACGGTATAGATATTATTGTATTTTGATATTGAATATCACTTTGAATCCTCTGAGGTGAAATTTGAATTCCAGATTTGAATGCCTAGAGTTACTATATGATCCATAATCTTATAAATGAGATAATATATGCAAAGTGCTTTATAAACCTTATAGCTCTAGATAAATGTCAGCTATTATTTATTATTATCTGAAAGCTCACTGTTTCATATCTGATAAATACCTGAAGTTAACCATTTGGCTTGTCAGTATTAGAGGATTTATAGTGTTTGTAATGCTGATAATAATGAAGATATTACTGTATTCTTCACATAGTACATAGTGCGTTTAAATGTAAGTAGTCTTCTGCAAATTTGTAATAGTGGCAGTCCACTGAGATGGTGTTATCTGAATGTTTTTGGCTCCTTTTTTTTTTTAAATTTAATACTTTTACACTCCCTAGTATCTAACATAACACAGTGCCAGGCACATGGTAGGTACTCAGTACCTACTTGTTTAATCACTAATTTATCAATCTGTTGATATACACAGCAATAAGTTAACGTGTTCATTGCTGTTCCATGGGCAAGAAATGTCTCGGCATCTCTTGGACTTGGGCTTTTATAGGAGGAATTTTACAGACTGTGCATATGGTGCCATTAGCAGTCCAATAATGGAGAAGAAAAGATAAAATAAAACAACCATTGTCGGGTACTTTACAAAAAAAATAGTGAAGAAAATATGCCAAGAGAAAAAGACCACACTCGATAAGTCTACTGCATAAATCAAAAGGGTTTATGTCATAACACGAACATGTGCCGTTCTTGCTCATATATTGAATTTCAGTAGTTGGTTGCATAAAAAAGTAAAGTATAATGAAACTGGCAAGCAAAGTATTCCCCAGTCAGCCTTATCTTTGTTCCATTTGTCCTTCAGATACCGCTTTTCTTGCCTTTTTCAATAAAATCCATCTAGCTTTTTCTTTTTTTTTTGCATCTTTCTGTAACTGAGCTGAGAAGACCAATGAGATTCAGTGCTTTTCTACTTGAGTTGTTAGCAGCTGCTTTTTAAGAGATCAAAACTTAGAATGCTGCTACATGGTATTAAGGCTATTGATGTGTCCCTACAGGGGTGATGTTTTTCTTGTGGGATGGGGGTACTGGGGTTGTAGAGAAGGGAAAGGGAAGGGTAAAGAGTGACCCCTTTGAGCATTCTCATATAAAGTAAACACTACTCTCCTTGTTTCTCAGGATCCTCTTTGCAAGCTCGGTGCTTAACCTGACTGAACTGACTGCCCTTCGGCCTGACCTTGGCAAATTGACAAAGGTTCTTTACTTTCATGAGAACCAATTGGTATATCCTGTCCAGAAATGCCAGGAGAGGGATTTCCAGTATGGCTATAACCAAATTCTTTCATGGTAGGTGTTAATTACAACACTGTATTTGGCTTAATAATTTTCTTTTTTTTCTTTTTGTTATTACTGCTTCTTTAGGGATAGTTATCACATAAATAAACCCGAAGGTAATATGGTATGACAATCTAGGACTGCATCAAAATATGAAGATCTGACCATTACTGCCATGGTAATAAGGAAATCATTTGAGGCAGTGTGGTCTATAAAATAATATTCACTAACACCAATATCATACTACTCTTCAAACTTTATGTCTGTATCTTCTAAATATATGTTGAATTCATTATTAGTCTCTATTGTTTTCATAACCATCAAGACAGAATCAGAGGCCTAGAGGGAATCTTGAGCTCTGTTATTCTGTGAGCCTTGGTTTCATACACATTTTTTAACAAAGAACAGTTAATCAGCATAGGTTTACTTTGCTGTATTCCATTGAAATTGAAAGGAGAAATTTTAGAAAAATAAATTGAAATTAAAGGGTAATGTAGCAGTTTTCTCTGGGTTTTAGGGCAGAGGAAAAGGTAAAAAAGGTGAATGTATTTTTACTTTTTTTCCCCATCAACTGTTGTGACATGGTTCGATACTAAAATACCATGACATTTTAAAGGTGATAGTACTTTATTGTTGCTTCAATAAAATGTATTTCCTGAAGCTAACTTAATGAAAGAAGTGAATAACATCTGTATGAAGCAGCATTATTAATTAGATTATATACAAATATAACTAGAACTGTAAAATTCAGTCTATCTGAGTCAATTTGTTGTATTTTATTCACCTTCATTAACACTTATTGGTCACTTGAGTTCATGGTTCTCAACGTACCAAAAAAAAAAAAAAAGGTTTACATGTATGTAACATAACTTAGCAGATACAGACTTTTTATGTGGTAATACTTGAGTTCCACACACTTTGCAGACACTTTCCTGCCATCATTTTTACAGGCTGCTTCAATAAAAAGTTGCAGCACTATCAAAATGGAGTAGAACTGCTATACTTGAAACATCTCATAAAAAAAAGCAGCCATTTTCAAATTTCATCATAAAATAAAAACACTTTCTATTGAACCTATTTAGAGAAGAGGAAGTAAAACAAAAACACTTTATCAATAATGAAGCATTTTTATTTATTTATTCTTACAATGTTATCTGTTCTACTTTGGATAATTATGTCTTCCATACACCTTAACAATCAGTGTGGAAAAATGAAACCTGTTTTTCCTAGTAGACCTTCATCTTGATATGCATGGAATGATTACACAGTAATATTAAAGGAGGAATGTATAAAAATAATCATTTCTTAATAATTTTGAATCTGATTTGGCATAGATTTTAAATTGTAAATGAGCATAAAGAATTGCAGTTATATTTTCTTTGAGATCAGGTATCTAAATATTTTCTGATTTTTGTGTTATGAAATATTGTCCTTGTTGATACAGAAAGAGCATTAAAAAAAGCTGCTGTTTCTTTCTAGAGGGGAAATTGACAAACATTAAGAGAAGGTGAACTAAGATCATCAGTTGACTTCTTAATGGAAGAATGGTAGAAGATACATGGGGGGAAAATAAGAGTGTCAGACAGCAGTCCAATTCAGATTCTCCTTAGAAAGTATTGTCCCTGCTTGCTCAAATGTTTCTTTAGTTTTCCTGCTGACTTCTGCTTTTATGGGTAATGTCAGTTTTCTTTCTTGACCGGGCAGCTGTAAGGATTTTAAGGATGACTGACACACAATCTCACCTTAAATATAGGTTTCACTAACCCACTGACTTATGAACACATGTCCTAACTCTATCTTATGACCTGTGGGTCGCTATTACAATATGTGACATATGGTGAAAACAGACTAGCTGTAAAACATCTCTCAACTTTTGTTATAGTGTTATGTTGGAGTCCTTCTTTCAGGGTGTGTCAGCACTTCTAGGGCTCGCTTCTTTGTTCTCCTTGCGTATAATTTATCCAACCAAATTGGACTTGAATTTTATGCAGCAACAAAAATTGTTTTGCATAATAATGACAACTACTCCCATACATCTAGCACTTTAAAAACTTAGAAAAATGCTTTCTTCACAACAAGCATGTTAGGCAGGTAGACCAAATATTCCCCTATTCTCCCCATTCTATAGGTGAGGAAGAAGAATCCTCAGATTTGTCTGTTTAAATAACTTACGAGTCACATATTAAATTTCAAATTTAGTGTGTGAACCCAAATCTAGCTTCCTTAGCTTTGGGGATCAAATGTTGCAAGCTTTTGATTTCATTTTTGTCGTTTTTAGATATCTCAAATATTTGAATTGCTTTACACTGAAGATTTGAGTTGGTGTTCCTGCATTGTTAAATTTGCATTTTTCACCGGATATTTGCATTCCATGGATGTATTTTTATATCTTCTTTGATTTCTTACCTTTCTGCTGCTGGGGAAGGGATTAGGAAAAAAACAAAAGTCATTTAAACCACCTGGGTCTTATAAAAGGGACTCTTAGGTTCACTTTTAAAACATGACAGTGATTCATTTCTGAAAGGAAGGAGGTCGACTTACAAATATGATAATTAGTATTTATTATATCATCTTTTTTATTCCTAAAGGATGCAACAAAGATGTCTCTGTGTAATTTTGCTCATACTCAACTCATCTTATTTTGCCCTTTATGACCTCTGTGACCTTCAACAATTCACTTGCCCTCTCTGCATAATAGCTTTATATCTCTAAAGTAAAGAAGTTAGACTGTGTGGTCTCTACAATCCCATCTAGCTCAAATCGATTATCATGTAACTTTTTTTCTTTTCTTTTTAAGAATGAGTCAGCCTACTTACAGGCATGATCTAATTACTGATCCACATAGGAGCTTTCACCTGCTCCATTTGCCACCTAGGCCTGTTTTGCCCATCCTTAGTCAGCCTGACACCACTCTTGGACACTCCCCCTATTGGCTTCAGATTTAGTAAGGGTACCCAGTTGGCTTTGCCTACTGCAGCTCAAAACTTCCAAGCTCAAGAAATCTTTCAGCCTCAGCCTCCCTGGTAAATGGGGATTACAGATGCTAGGCTAGCATGTGAAATGGACATAACTCTAGAAACAATTAACAAATGTCAATAGTACATGTCACTGACTTTCTGTGATTTCAGAAAGGAAAAAGGTGTGTGTGTGTGTGTGTGTGTGTGTGTGTGTGTGTGTTTATACATACATATATTACAGAAGGCATGGGTATGAGTTCAAATGGCAGTTTTTCTATTAGTTTGAAATAGAGCTTCAATTTGGCATTTAGCTAATTTCATTCTTATTGATCATGGTGCCATTATAATTCAGAGTATGCATATTTTAGGGCAGCAAAGTAGCACAGTGGATACAACCACCAAGCCAGGAGTCAGGAAAACCTGAGTTAAAATATGACCTGAGACACTTAATAGCTGTATGACCCTGGGCAAGTCATTTAACCTTATTTGCCTCTGTTTTCTCAACTGTAAAATGAACTGGAGAAGTAAATAGCAAACCACTCCAGTGTCTTTGCTAAGAAGACACCATGCTAAGAAGACACAGAGAGTTGGACACAATTGAAACGAGTGAATAACAGGCTTATTTTAGGGAGACAAATGACTTAATGTTTTGGCTTTGGGGGGGTCATTAGTCCTAATGACCATTCTATCTTCGACTTAGAATCATTTCTTCACTGGAAGAAAAAAAATGAGTCATTTGCAAAACCCTGATAGTCATTTCTGTGTAGCTACAACATATTTTGGAAAACTGGAGATAGGTTGGATACTAAAGAGAGTAACAAAATCTCATGGAAGGAAACTGACACTAAATAACATTTGGCAGAGAATAGAAAGGACCATGCTGTCTTAGGCACTTAAACAATGGTGTCATAGGGAATTCTTCATCATCAAAATTATTTAAAGTAATGACTTTTCTTTGTTTTAAGCCAAACAAATAATATATTTTCAACATTATATATATATATATGTATGTATATATATATAATTCCATCATATATATTCCCAATGAGGAAAACTACACTGTTTAATAGGGTGAGAAAAATAACAGTAATCCTCTCTGCCATGTGGAAGCATAATGTACAAAGTCAAAAAGCATACTTCCATGGTATTTTTGAAACATTCTTTGTTTTGAACTACCATGTGGAAATAGTCAATGTTGGTGGCATTGTGGAATGACAGGCATTCTACTGTATCATAGTAGAGTTATGAATTGGTATAGTCAAGCTGGAAAGCAATCTGAAATTTTTCCAAAAAAAGCAATGAAAATGTTTAAATCCTGTGACCCAGAGATCCCACTGAAAAATAGACAAGGACAAGGTACCATAGACATACACATATTTATAGCATCACTTTTTGTAGTAGCAAAGGACCGAAATAAAGTATTAGGAGAATGGCTAATCAGACTGTATTATTGCCATACCATGAAGAAAATACGGGAACAGTAACAGGACTCATTTGAAGACATATATAAACTTAACACAGAGTAAAGTAAGCTAAAGAAGGTGCAAAATAATTCCAACAGTGTAAATGGAAAGGAAAAAATCTGAAATGCTTATAATTATAACAACCAAGAAGCCTGGCCTTATAGATAAGTTGAAAAAATGTACCTCCATCTTTTCTCTGCAGAGGTGGGAGACTATGGTTATGGAATATATTTTTTGCCTTTTCACTTGTGTCTGATTCTTCATGACCCCATTTGGGGTTTTCTTAGCAAGGAATGGTTTGCCATTTCCTTTTCCAGCTCATTTTACAGATGAAGAAACTGAGGGCTAAGTGACTTTCCCAAGGTCACACAGCTAGTAGTGTCTGAGGTCAGATTTGAACTCAGGAAGATGAATCTTCTTGAGTCCAGGTCCAACACTCTGTGCATTATGGTACCACTTAGCTCCCCCAAGTGAGTCTTCTTTATGCTATCAGGACTCAGTTGACATGTTGGTTCATCTTTGTTGATCTGATTTTATAAAACTTTTATAAACTTTTTATAAAATGATTTGGTACAAGGAAAGACTTTAGATAGGGGAAAAGGGAAAAGATATAGGCAGGAAATGAAGGTGATGTGAAAACAAAATGTAATGCCATGTGACCTTATGAAGTAATTTACTTCCATGTACTTCATCCCTCCTTGCTTCAAAACAAAATGTAGCTTGCCAAATCCCTTAAGGTAATAGGAATATTTTGATTATAAATGATGGTAAAAAGTTGCAAAGTTATGTGCAAATTTTATATTTTTTAAAAAAATAAATAAATACTGGTCGAAATACTCCAGAATACACTTCCCTCCTTTTTTTTGAGAATGGAGAATCTATTGGTGAGAACTGTTGCTCCTGAAGTGCAGATCTGGCCATGTGACTCCCTTCTTAATGGTTTCCAATATCTTCCTAATGATAGATAATAGAACAATAATATGTTTTTAAAGTTTAAAGTCATACTCAACCTTGTCCTGGTCCATCTTGCCAGCTCCATTGGACATTACTCCCCCTGAGGCAATCTGTAGTCTTCCTACCCTTCATAAATAACACTATATTCCTTCTTCATGTCTGCATTGGCCACTCCCTTTGCCTAAAATATGCTTCCTCTTCTGCCTCACAGAATCCCTCTCTTTTAAGATTCAGCTCAACTACTCCTACGTATGAAATCGTTCCTCATTGCCCCTAACTGCTAGAGCTATTCACTCTTCCAGAGAACCTTGTATTTACTATTTTGTGCATATTTTATATCTTGTTATCTCCATCCTACACCCCCTACCCCTGTTCCCTGTCCCCAAATACGAGAACAATTGGAAAATCATTGCAAGTATGGATTGAAAACTCATTGCAGGTATGGGTAGTTTCATTCCTTATAGTTGTATCTCCAGTATAGCAGAGTGACTGGTACATAGTTGAACAATAAATATTTCTTGATTGATTGAAGGGAAGTCTTGTCAGCTGAGGGTGGAGGCAGGAGATGAAAAGACTAGTATAACCAGCAGTGACTGTGATATAAAAATAAAAAGCATAAGTAAAATCTTTATTTTAAAATTCCAGCCGTGAATATGGTCATATCATTTGCATCTATCCTTTCAATTCTCCTTGCAGTTTAGTGGCTGATGTCGTGGTTTTCAATTCTGCCTTTAATATGGAGTCATTTCTTACTTCTATTGGAAAATTTATGAAGCTGATTCCTGACCACAGACCCAAGAATCTGGAAAGCATCATCAGACCCAAGTGCCAAGTTCTATACTTTCCAATCAGGTTTCCTGATGTGAGCAGGTCAGTACGTTTGACTCTTTTCCCAATGTTGCATCATAAATTACTGTTTCAAATCTGTAGAAATTTGTGGTACGTCCTGCCATATTTTATCCATTCCTTTTATATAGTGAAACAATCTCACCATGCCATGATTTACAAAGATTTTATCTCATCTAAAAACCAATACAACGTAAAGTGAGTAATGCTAGGAGAGATAATTGTACACAGTAGGCACTTAATCCATATTGGTTGAATAAATATGAGTAGTTAAGAGTTATTTATCTTCTCCTTTATATATTTTAGAGGCAAGCTTTTAAAATTTCCTGGCATCCTGTTTTTGTTTCTTCATTTATCACTTGGTTTTAAAGGATCCTTTTCTAACACTTTTTAGCCCCACTGACCTACTTGTATAACTGTGGGTATCTTTTAGAGTAAGAACTCTGTTCACTTCCACATTAATAAAGTGACCAGAAATTCAGTAGATGTTAAAACTGGTTGCTGAGATTACCTTACATTCCTCAAGCTGTTTTACTGTTATTGTAATTGTTATTCTTTTATCTGTTTTCTTCTTACCTATTTTATTATTTACTGGCCAGTGATTAGAACTGAACATCATATTAATGGAGAGTCAAGTTGTGTGGTTTGGGCTCTCCATGTACTTGAAACAGCTATTCTCTCTTTCTCTGTTACTAAGAAGGACATTTTTTATTACCCATGCTGCTGAGCCCATCTTGAAATTAGCAATGGGTTATGTGGCTCCAAGGGAACATTCTAGAGATCCTTTTCACTTTTGATTAAGCCTGGCACAATTGTTTTTCCTATCAGAAGGAACACTCCTCCCTTGCGAACAAGAACTTTGCTTCGGTGGGATTTATACTAGCTAGAGATATCACAGTTTTGCAACTGATTATATTCCTAAAAAGAATGCAGAGATGGCTTCATTTTTGCTGAAATGAAGGTGGAATAATTTAATGATAGCACATGCCACGTTAGTGTTAATGCAAGCATGCACTGTGCACTTTTGGAATCCGTGTGAATTTGTTTCAATGATATTCCTCCCCAAATATCTACATAAAATAATACCAGCATATTATTTTATGTTATTTTCAGTGACTGAAGCATGTCATCATAAGTCATACAATCTTACAATTTTTGAGGTAGCGTGTGGGTTATCTCACCATATTCTTTCATTTCACAGATGAGGAAACTGAGACACTGAGGAGTTAAGTGACCTTCCCAGAGTCACACAGCTAGTTAGTGGAAGACTTTCCATAAAGTCACTACCCAATCTCATGTGCTGAAGGTCTTTGACCATTTCATGGCACCAGTGTAGCCCATGAGCAGTCCATGTGTTACACTTCTCTGTACTTACATGCCATTCCTACTTCCTCTCTGATGTCTTTCACACATACCAAGTTGTCACTGACGGTATTTTTGTAGCTTTTTTGTATTTATCTTGGAACTTTCTGCTCTCCTTTAGTTCACCTTCCATTTTATTTCTTTGTCGTAGTGTTCCATAATTTTGAGCCATGTAACATCTTTGGGAGAATACTGGTTTTAAAAAGATGATGTTTTGTGTTAGGGAACAGCTTAGCTTCATAGAAAAAGACTGTGCATTTTCCCACATTCAATCCAGGATATTTTTCCTTCTCAATTAGTGCTGTCATTAATCTTCTACTACCACTTGACATAAATATAACATTGTACTAAATCAAAGTACTCCTCATCTAATCTTATCTCATGTTCTGGGGAACGTGTTCTTGATCTTCTGCCTTCCTTTTATGGATTGCTAGCATGTGACCTTGTGTAAATTGCCTTTCCTCTTTGAATTACCAGTCTGTAAAATGGGAACATTAATATCCATGTCAAATGACTTTTGAGATTTTTGAAGGAAGTTTATTGTAAGCAATATTAAATGAATACTTCTGTGGGTTTTTTTAGATTTTCTTCCTATTATCTTCTCTTACGTGCAATGAGAACCTGTTTTCTTAAAATTTTTGATTACTGATTAACTGAGTCAGATTTGTAGAGTTGAGTAGGGTTTTTAAATTATTATTATTATTATTATTTTAGACCTCATTTTTGATAGCAGTATCAAAGTTTTACATGTATGTTAATTATAAGCAAAATGTAAACATTAACTGAGGAAGCAATAGAGCATTTGATTTATTACCATAATGGGACTTGTAATAAAGTTTTGAATTTTTGAGATTTATGTACACCTGATAGCATTTTCCTATAAGATGTTATATTAATTAATGGTGAAAACACCTGCAGAAATTGAATATAGTTTATTAATTTAGAACATATTACCAGAGATCCAGCTAAAAGGAAACCGAGGAGAAAAAGGTTAAGAAATATTGTGGCCAACCTAAGGTTCATAAAACACGGTCTTAGCCCAGAGTGTTTTTTCAGTTATTTTTCAAATGGTAATTTGCTTTATCCAAACCAAACTCATATAGTGTAAGTAAGTGATTATTTGCATGAGTGACAATCATTTGAATGCCTGCAGTATTGGAAAAATGGATTATTTCACTGAGATGTTGGGAAAAATGTTTAGAAATTCTAAAGGCAAAATAACAAAGGTGATTTTTCCTTTCTTTTGACCTGTTTTTTCCTTCCCCATATGCAGATTTTATTTGGCCTTGTGGCAGAGATGAACAGGAAACAAAAATATACTGTTATGACTATGACTGTAATTTATATAGTTTTTAAATTTTAAATCACTATTGAATGCATTATTGAGAAGAAAAAAGTATATGTAGATTTATCATTTTCTAATCAATAATTATGGACCTCTATTTGCATACCTGAAAATAGAGAACTATAAAAGCTAACTTTGATAAGTAAGAAAACATATCAAAGCTAATTAACAGTTAGGAGAAATAATTGTAAACTGAAGAAAGATTTCCACTCACATGGAAAAAGAACCTAAGTCTTGTGTTAATGGCCCTTGTATATGCGTGCTACTTTAATACCTCACTTACTCAGAAGTCACATCTGGTAACCTCAGTTACCCAGAAGAGTCTAAAGTTGGGATATAAGCACACATCCCAGAAAAGCCTCTGAAGAGTCAGGAATAGACTTCACAAAGTGTTTGTGCCAAAGCTCATGTACTTTACTCATAAGAGAGCCCCTCAGTCTCAGTAAGCATACTTATTCTCATTGAAGATGTAATTAGAATGAGTTTGGTTATCTGCTTTCCTGCCTATAACATACAAAAGAGGGTGTAGGATTGCTCCTGGGCCCAGCCATTTTAACACTAGCCAGAAGTGACAACTGAGAGTCTGAAGGGAATGGAAGGGACAGAAAACCCATTAAAAAAACCAAACAACACAAGACGTAAGAACCTTAAAGAAACCCCACTATAGAGCCAAGTTTGTGGGAAGAACAATCCTATATCCTGCAATAGGTCCTGAGTACACTTCTCTCTTAGAACATAGTATATAAGTGATGTTACAATTAGATTCCATTAAATTATATTCTAAATATACTGTTTAAGATGTCTGGGTTTTATGTAATCCATTTTAGAAAGGTTTCCATTTTTTAATGTTTTTTTTCTTTTTTTAAAGAGTGGGATCTTGTATACATTTCTATTATCTTGAAATTTTATTTAGTTGGACCACCTCATTTCTCAGTAATTCTGTATAATAAGTGTCATGTATAGCTGTTAAGCATCATTTATATTATTTAATGGTCTAGAAGATTATATATATGCCACTTTGACACTCCTTGTGTGACCTTGAACAAGTTACTTACATTCCTTGGGTCTCAGTTTCCTCATCTGTAAAAATGAGGAAACTGGACTAGGTGGCCTCTGAGGTGGTCTCTTCTAGATCTCTGGATCTTTGAATCTGTGTATAGAACCCCATTGTGTGCTCACTTCCTCTTCCCGTACTCCCACTCCAGTGCACTTGACATATTAATCTATAGTTTCTATAGTGATTTTGTTTTTTATTGATTGTGGTACAATCTATCACATGGTCAAAGAATTCCAAAATAATATGTGTCCTGGAAAATATTTTTCCAGTATTAAGTTGCAAAATTATTCAGTCAGAAATTTAGTTAATGTGAAGTATGGTTACATAAAGTTTACTGTAAATTAATGCTATTAAATTGACATAACAAAATTCCAAGGTAAAACTGACAAGCTGGTTTGTGTAAGAGTATATTTACTTTGTTTTTCTGAGCATGAAATGGGCTGCCATACTTTTTCGTAAATGACAGAATTAATTAGTGAGAATTTTTGTAATTGTTGCTTCTCCTTGGCTCTTAATATTATTGACTTTTTTTCCATTTATTCAGACATTTTATGAAACAAAGGGCACTAGAAAGATAAATTTATTATTGAATTTTGATTTCTATATCTTACCTATACTCAAGTGCAAATTTGCACCCCCTCTTCTGCTTCCATTGGCCAACTGAACTGTAGGTTTCTATTATGAGGCTTTCTGACTTACTCTCAACCTATTTTATGACCAGTGGTTCTTTCTGAGCTTCAGCTACATGGGCTGAGAAAGCCCTGTATTTTTTCCCTTTAAAAGAATCCCCCTTAGTGTTGAAGAGACAAATGAGTCCATTGGATGGAGACTGGGCAGACTCAGGTTAGCATTCTGTCTTCATTCCTTACTGGTTGTAGAACTTTGGGCAATTCACATCTCTCTGAGTATTGTTTACCTCATCTGTAAAATGGGGATGATAACCCTTATACTACCAATCTCATGACGTTGTGATGTTCACCTAAAAAGAAAATACATGAAAGACTTTTTCAACTATTAAAAATGTTGTAGGATAAATGTAAGATGCAGTGTGGATGTAGCATGGTGTAGGGGAAGCAGCTTGATGTACTGGTCAGGGTTCTATACTTGGAACCAGGAGGCATGGGTTAGACACCTGACTCCAGGGTTTATTAGTTATATGACCTAATGAACAAGTCATTTAGTTTCTCTGAACCACAGCTTCCTGATTCTTATTTGCCTATATTAATACCTATACTATGTATACTGAGAGAAATTATTATTCTTTATCATATTAATCAATTGCTAAATTAGGATTATGGTTTTTCCTTTCTATTTCCTCATTCAGGGACCAGCCCTTGCTGGTCATTCAATCAGACTCTGAAGGACGTTGCCAAATGATGAGATTGCCCAAATCCTCTGGGTACATGCTGCATGATCTTGGGTGGAACCTCACCCAATTAGAAGACCTCATAAACAGAATCTAACATATCTGAATTCTTGCCCTTAGGAAATAAGCTCTTGTTCTTGGAACCCTCTATTAAAATTTAGGGTGACCCTGCTTATGAAGGACAAAACCATTCAGAGTGTTCTGGGTAGAGATGAATTTCTTTGTCCACATTGCTGGAGGCAGCTGAGTCTCATAATCAAGTCATGGTTCTCAACAGGAGGAGCTGAAGACTTTTAGCCTACCTTCTCATTATTATGCCCACCCACTCATTAATTGATCACCAATCATGGTTGGTTTTCACCTGTCTGGGGCACCTCCTTTTCCAAAGGTATTTAAGCATTCAGGGATCTCCATGGTTTTGTCTTTGACTCTGGTTAAAAAGAAATCATTGACCATCAATTTATTATTTGCTAGCCTAATTAATAAATTGATTATTAATTGCCCAGAAAATTTATCTTTCAGGCTTTTCATTCATCACAATATGGAGGCTTCTTATAAGGAAAGTACATTATAGACATTTTTATATGTTGTGAAAATGTGAGTTATTAATCTTATCGTAGTCATTCTTAATCTGTATAGGATAGAATTTCTACTAACTTTCCTTTACCCTCTCACTCCTGATGGTTCCTTTGACCTACCAGGGCCCCTTCCCTTTATGACTTTTTTCCTATTCTTCCCAGAATGGGTCATGTACTTTTTCCAAATCATCCTCAAATACTGACACACATTCTAATTCCACCAACCTGAAAGGAAGAAGAGGATTCCTGCTTGCCTCCTAGTTAAGTGAATCATCATGGATAAAGTGCTAGAATTCTACCCTGGAAGATGTAGGATTCTACTTACTTGTTGGATCGCTCTGGGAAAGTTAGGTAACCTCATTTAACCTCTTAGTACACATAAACAACCCCCTGGGACTATCACCTAACTAAAAGCCCCTGAGTGGAGGGAATCCCAGATCCTTTGAGTCACATCTTAAGGGGAGTCACACCAGGGGGATGCTTAAAAGTGATAGAGTTTCATCCCACCCCACATGAAAGTAGAGCAGTTCTAGGGCTAAGCAACAGCTTCAGAAGTCATGCACCTAGAGCTAAAAGTTGAAGCTATCACATTCCAATCACCGTATTATTCTTGGAGGAGGAAGGGGAGATTTTTCCTTTTCATCCCAAGAAAGTTCACTGTTTTGGTTGGAGAACTTGGGAATCAGGAAAATCTGAGTTCAAGTCCCATCTCAGACATTTAATAGGTTGTGTGATTTTGACAACTCATTTAATCTCTAAGAGGTCTTAGTTTCCTTATCTGTAAGAAAGGAATAATTAATAACACTTCACCGGGTGGTTGTGAGTGCCAAATGAGATAACATGTAAAATGCTTTATAAACCTTAAAAAGCAATATGAATGCTAGCTATAGTCTCTCACTGATCTCTTTCTGTCCTTACATGATTAACTATGTCTGAGGAACCTCTAACTTCAGATTTTAGTACATGGGCACATATAATCTTATTAAAGGTGGGGGAGTGCTGTTTACCAGGTATGTCCGCCAATGTTATAATCTCCTTATAGAAGACAAAATCTAATCTTTGTAGCTGAGGGCTTCCCTTCTTCCTTAGGCATTTAGACAGAGGCACGATTGAAGGAAAGGACACCCTCATTACTTCTCTACATCTAGTCTATTGCACTCTTACTTAGTAATGGTTCCTAAATAATATATGCTGTCTTCAAGAGGTAGACATCTCACCAGAAGATGTCTGTCACCATTAAGCTGTAGATCCATAAGAGTGGTTAATGAATAGCAAATCATCATATTGAGGAATAAGGAATACCAAAGATAAATTTCTGTTCTGTCATGATCCTAAGTCTCTTACTGAAAATCTCTGTTCACACTTCAGTCCTAAAGAGGTTCCATTCTCCCCAGCCTCTGGTTTCCAACATTAGTTACTTAACAATGATTGGTTCTTCATATATATTGATCTTGACAGCTGTTACCAGTCCTTTTTCTCCTTCCCTGCTAATGAGATCTAAGCTAGATTCCCTCTAATCCTGCTTAGTTCTCTCGTAGGAGTATAAAAACTGGGGAAGGTAGAGATTCATCTCTAATGTAGTAGGAGGAAAGACTGGGAACATACCTTTTCTATCATGTCCTGTTATTAAGGATGTCAAGATGATAATAAAATCCTTCTAAAAACTGAAAAACTCAGAAGTGGGTCCCCTATCATGAGAGTTTCCAAGGATAGTACTTTTAGTTTTGGGCAACAGAGAAATTATCTTAAATGACGGAAAGTAATTGGAGTTCGTAGTTTTCTATATTAGAATTGTGTACATGTTGTAAAGGTCTCAGGATGTTGTTACTTAAGGATGGCTTTGCAATGTAAGTGCCCTCTAGCTTCTCTCCCATTGAATTATCCATATTTTTCATTTTGCTAGCTTATAACAGAATCATATAAGATTTGTTCATAGCCCCAATCCATAAGACTATACAAAGATTATATATAAATTGAATTGCATAGGTGCATTTTATATCCATGGAAAAAATCTCTCTCAGAAGTTTCCCAAAAATTGTTGATAAGAATGTCAAGGGAGATTTCACCTGAATTAGATGGAATTTAGTTGAATGAAAGAAAACAGAAAAAATCCATAAGTCTACCCAGACCAATTTTTATATTTTTGTTTTTCACCATCTTCACTCTTCTTCCTCAATCCTTTTATGTTAGAGAATCTTCAATTTTTTTAAAATTGTGATTTTATAAATTTGTATAAAGAATTAGTCCAATAAAAGCCAATGGAAAAGTCTCAGTTTTTAATCTTTTAAAAAATTCCTCAGGAAAAAATTGGAATTTGAACTTTGAATAACAAAAGAAAATGTATAGTTTAGCATTTAAGATATGTAAAATAAAGTGAATTGGCAAATATGAAAGCTTCAGTCTAGTCTCAGGTGCAAAATGATGACCATTGAAACCAACCAGTATCAATCCTGATACAATCCTGATACAATCCTGGCCTTGCTGACTAGTCCTTAATATAAATGATTCCAATTTTATTATGTCTTTTCATTTGGTTTTGCAGTTTTATTGTCTATTTATGCTTTCTAGGACTCCTGGAACAAAAAGGTATCACTGAGAGAATAAGAACCTATTTTCTGACAAGTTCCCTTATTTCATAATGGAACATGACTTCACAGAGTGAGGGTTTTTATAAACAGACTACTGTGACTTACCTCTCCCTGTGTATATGATTGTAGAGGAGGGAGGGAAAAGAGGTAGGTTGTTTGGAACAGCCTCATTTATTGAGATCTCAAGGATTTCTCTTCACACACTTTCATCCATCTTTTCTATCTATCTAAAATGTGGAGCCAAAATAGATGTTTATGGACTTTGCCTAACTAATTTAGAATCAAAAATGGAAAATTTTAAAAACAGTGTGAAAACTTTAAATGAAAACTCTCAGGCTGTGCAAACAAAGGCGAAGAGCCTCAGGGCTTTCTGAAGAATTCTTATTAAAGAAAACACTATTTTACATTGCAAAACGGAAGTGTCAGAAAACAACAGAAGATCTGTAATTTGAGAATTCATGGATTGATGGGACAGAAGGCAGGCGACTTGCCTCCCCACTGAAACTTTTTGTTTTCTGTTGGAAATTGTTCTGAATTTTTTTTTAAACTTATTCTCTCTATATCACAAGTGGTAACATTTCTTAGATACTGCAAATGATGTGTTGACAAAAGATATAGATAAATATATATATATACAATTTATTATATTAAAAATAGTGAAAATACTGAGGTCATTCTCATTACAGTGAAGTAAATTGGAAATGCCTTTTAAATATTGACTTAAGGGATAGAAAATTGATCTTACAAGAAAATAATTTTGTGTTATAAACTGAAGAATGTCCCTATTTTCCCTGAAATATTCTAGCTATCCAAAACAATATGCAAAAATATTTCTTGGAATATAATTTTCATGGCTTACTGAATTAGAGAAGGTCTCAAGAATTTATCAAGTCTATCTTCTGCCTTCACCAGAAATAGATGAAGATTTGAATTAAATATTTCAAGTTATCCTTCAAATATTGCATATCACTGACTGTCGGGAAGACAAAAATTTGCTAGAAACCCTAGCTCTGTATATATGTAGATCCCTTATACATCAACACATTTTTGAAGTAAACTCCTGTTTATTTTATAATAGTTAGGAAATAATATTCTTTGTTTAGAATTTCATAATATTCAGTTCAATGGAAATTTAGTGCCTACTGTGTTTCAGGCATTGTGTGAGGGATACAAACAAAATGGAACTCAAAGTGGTCATATGCCATTTAGATGGTATTTGGCATGTTGACAGATAATTCAATGTGAGGTGATTGGAAGAGGCATTAACAAGGGATGGTGTTTGTGCGGGGAATGGTACAGTGGGGACCAAATAGGGAAGGCTTCACAAAGGAAGTACAGAAATAATACTGAAGTGGTCTACCTATCCAGCATTTAAATATCCAGCTTCATCAGCCCTCTAGAGTAGTAGAGTAACTAACCTCTAGAGTAGTACCCTGAAACAAACAAGAAGACTGAGGTCAACTGAAACTCCTGCTTTTGTTGTCCATGTTTGTCCTTTGTTTTAGAAGAGGACCTTGACATCAGGAAGGTGATGCCCTGACATGCAAGTGCACTGGATTTCAGTAAGGGAAGACTGTGCATAGTCACTGGCCTCACTCTCTCCTCTGGAACCACGTGTGTCCAGTGGCAAGATATAGATTAGGCAAATAGAGATGGCCCTCAAAAGAGCTACTAAGGCTGAGCTCAAGTCGCTTTGTTCTCCAGGAGAGGAATTGAGCCAGTCTTTGAGCACAGAGCCCAAGGTACCTAAGTCTGGATAAAATAACTTCGTTATCTGATTCCCTCAGTTTAACTGCAGTTCAGCACTGAGGCTATAAACTACTGACTTTGAGATGAGGATCTGAGAGGGCCACAGGAGGAGTGTACAGAAGAAATACAAATGAAGATAGTATGGTAATATTTAAGTGGAAGTAGTCATGTGTGTTCATGTATAAAATATATACATATATATGCATGTGTGTATGCGCCATTGTGGGTAGTGTATAATGTGGAGAGTAACATGCAGTAAGGCAGGAAGGTCTTAGATTTGTATCGTTTCATCCTCTCCCTACACTTTTCTCCCTCCCTCCCATCTCTCTCTTTTGCTCTTCTTTTTATATTTTATCAGCTATTTGGATATACCTGTTTTCCTTAATAATCCTATTTATTTTATTTTGTGCATCTAAAAACACTCTTCTCAGAAGGGAGAGTATAATCTACATGAGTGAGAGTCATATCTACTCTATGGAACGTTTGTATTTGTATAATGCTTCAAAGTCTGGAGCATGCTTTATCACAACCACCTTCTGAGGTAGGGGTTAATAACAATTGTTATTATCTCCATTTTAAAGATGGTAAATTAAAGTTTTGAGAGTGGAAGTGACTTACTCGCTCAAAAACGTGAGCACCTGAGGTAAGACTTGAAGCCAGGCCTTCTAACTCAAAATTTGTCACTCTTTCCAGTATGTCATACTGACTATTAAAGCATGAATCCCCAAATTGTTAAAAAAATAAATTGGGGTAGTGGTGTTGTTCAGTTGTTTCAGTTGTGTCCAACTCTTTTTGACTCCATTTGGGTTTTCTTGGTAAAGATATTGGAATGCTTTGCCATTTCATTCTTCAGTTCATTTTACAGTTGAGAAAACTGAGGCAAATAGTATGAAGTGACTTGCTAAGGGTCACACAGCTAATAAATTTCTGAGGCTGGACTTGAACTTAGGAAGATGAGTGAGTCTTGCAGAGCTCTATCCCACTGTGCCATCTGATTGGCCTAGCTGTACCATGCATGGGTGGTACATGTAAATAAGAATGATAGGAGGGACTTCATCAATTGTTATAGCACATGAAGAAGATGTGACCTTGAACATTTCATTAATGTCTATTATTGATTTCCCTTAAAATGTTTCTTTTTAATATTGTGATCAGAAGTTAAAATCTTCTGATATTACAAAACTAGTATCAGCTTGTGAACGGTTACCATCAAATCAATTAAATAAAAAGATCAGGCAGTGTATGGCAGTGTAAAGAATACAGGCTTTGCATTCAGAGGTCTTGGGGTTTTGTGTCCTGACTGTCATTTACCATCTGTGTGACCTTGGGCAACTCACTTCTGCTCATTTCAATTTCCTCATTTCTAAAATTAAGGGATTAAAATCCTGAGGTCCTTTATGCCCTAGATCTGTAATCCTCTGAATCTATAATTAGAGGAATCATCCTTTCCAGTAACTAGTCTGAAGTTAAAGATTTTTTTTTTCCCCTTCATGCTTCTATTTAGTTCAGTTCAGCAAAGTTCTACCATGTATAAGGTCTTTTGCTAGCTATGAGAGATACAAAGATAAAAATAAAATTATCCTTGCTCTGAGGAGCTAACGTTCTATTGGGTATATATAATATTTATACAAGTAAATATATACAAAGTATAACAGAATGTAATGTACCTAGGTGTTAATTAGCCTATTTGTTGAGGAAAAGTTTTCAGCTATTGCTTAAAATATCCCAACTTACAATCATTTCCTACCAGGTAATTATGTATATAGGGCATTTCTAATTCAGCTTACTTGTTAGCATCAACATTCTTTATATCTGAATATTAATTACTATTATTTAATATTTCCTTTTATAATTTTATTTACAGAAAGTGAGAACTTTATAGTGAAAAATCTAGTCATGATTTTCTTTATGTGAGGATAAACATTGAGTATCATTCATAGGAAAGTTAGATGAAAAGTTTTTACTGTGTTAAATGATGAAATTTATATCACTTTAATATTTTTCTGATAACTACAGTAGAAGCCAGTTATATACGTGCTCTAAAGTTAAATGAATGCATATGTGTGAATTAAGAAACATAGTTTATATGAAAGGTTTTGTCATTTTCTCTTCTTAATAATCTTTTTGGGGAAATTTCAGATGTATATGCAGGACTAAATGTGTGTATATATGTGTGTGTGTGTGTGTGTGTGTATGTATATATACATATATATGTGTATACACATTTTTTCTTTATTTGCATTAAATATTTCCCAATTGCATCTAAAAAAGTTTAACATTCAGTTTTGAAAAGTTAGAGTTCCAAATTCTCTTCCTCCTTCCTGCCCCTCTTCCATCCATAGAGACAGCAAGCAACATGATATTGATCGTACATCTGAGGTATGCAAAATGTGTTCTCCCTCTCTCCCTTTCCTCCTCTCCCTTTTCTCCTTCTCCCTCTCCCTCTCTCTCTGTCTCTCCCTCTCTCTCTCACTCACTGTCCACACCCACCCACCCACCCACCCACACACACACACACACACACACACACACACAACCCCAAGAAAAATAAAGTAAAAAATATGCTTCAATCAGCAGTCAGAGTTAGTTTATCAGTTCTCTCTCTCTCTCTCTGGACGTAGATAGCATTTTTCATCATGGGTTCTTTGGAATTGCAGAACTAAATTTCCTTAAGGAGGTCACATACCCACTGGTAAGATTTTGCACAGGCTAAAACTGTGATCCTTCTATAACTAAGAGGTTTAGGAAAATCTTACATCCTATGCAAATAAAGCAGATTGCATGCTTATTAATGGACTATAGAATACACCCAGTGAGATCTCAAACTACTAATAGCATTGACTTGGTTGCAAAGGTCATTGTGAGCTCGTCTATAATATAACTGTATAATATCACTCTGCTTAAAATGGCTACACCTTGTGAATTACTGAATAAGTAATTCCATTAAGTAAATACATAAGATAACTGAAGTCTGTATCTTAGCCTTTTTTTCCCCCATTTGATGCCTCATCATCCCCACTTTCCAAATGCTCTGTGTGAACTTCTGAAGACAGAGACAGCCATTCAAGTGTTTAAAGAGATGGAATTTTAGTAACATTCTGAAATATGCATAGGATTTTAAAAGATAGATGAAAGCTTGTACCAAAATAGGGAAGCAAGTTTGTGGGAAAGTAAGTAAACCAGTAGGTTGAGAGTTGTCTATTTTTGGAGGGAAGTGATGAAAAAACTTCTCCATAATTTGGTATGTAAAGAGTCAGATTATAGGTGATCTTGAATGTCAACCTCTAAGTTGTTTCAAATTTTTTCTGTCTTAGCCATGAGGAGCTATTGATGGTTTTTGAGCAAAAAAAAAAAAATGATATTAAAACTGTTATAAAAAGAATGATTTAGCAGAACTTTCTCTAAAGCATCAGAAGAGGGAAAGACTATAGATAAGGAAAATAAGAGGTTGTGACAGTATTCTCTGTGTCTGGTGATTAGAACCTGAAGCAAGGTGGTAGTCGTGTGGAAACATGGTGTCCCAGGCTAGTTGTTTAGGAATGAGGTTCCACAGAATGTTCTCTGTTTATTCTCTGATCTTAGGTACCAGTCCTTATTCTTTTAGGAGGCACCATGGTTTTGTGGCTAGATTGTAGATTTTGAGTTAGAGGACCTAGTTTAAATTTCAGCTTTCCTACTTAAAACCTGTGTACTCTTAGGAAAATCATTTAAACTCTGTGGACCTCAGGTTCTTTATCTGTAAAATGAGGAGAGTTAGGACAAAGGGCCCTATCAGCTCTGAGTCCTTTGAACCTTTCTTTGCAACCATGAAGAACTACTGACCAGGAGTTTTTTCCACCCTCACCCTGATGCATGATTGAAATATGATATTAAATAACTTTTCTTTCTACTCGGATTTATATAAAATATATACATAACCATTTGAACTTTACTATTTACTGTTGTCAGAGCAAGTGAACAAGATGGTCAAATCAAAGGGAAGTTGTAAAGTCTTATCAAATTTTAAAAATATTAATTATATTGCTGAGGTTTGTGGTAGACTCCAGACAAATACTGATTTTTCACCTACTTTTGTAAGCTAGTATTTAACTATGGATATATTCCAGTACTGTTGTTCGCCCCTCCTCTCTGTATGTTTCTCTTCTCTGTTTCTCTGTCTCTGTCTCGCTCTGTCTCTGTGTGTGTCTCTCTCTCCCCTTCCTCCCCCCATCCTTTACTGGTATTTTGAGTCAAGTGGACTATAGGTCCACAGAAAGGGAACATACTGCCTTGTGCCCCAGACTTCTTCCAATGTTTTGGGAAGGAGGGGGCACTCAACCCCAGTGTGGTGCTGTAATTTTAAAATGACTATATAGATCCAAGGGAAAGTGGGTATCACCAGAGGCATGGTTTGCTTGACTCCCTATAAACCCCAAGTTTTTGGGTTTTTTTTCCACTCCTTTAATGCTGCCTCAGTGTTATAGTGGAACTATAAGTTTGGAGTCATCATACAGGTGTTTGAAGAATTTGGACCCCACCCCAGAAGAAAATTTTCTTGCCTATCTATGTTCTTTCATACCACTTACTATATCATTTTGTATATGTGTGTGTGTGTGTGTGTGTGTGTGTATTTGTACTCCATGTGTCCTTGCTTATTAGGAAGCTAATGGTACCTAGATGAGAGTCAGAAATGAACCAAGTTCTGGTTTTCCAAGCCATAGGTATTACTGATAACCTCTCAAGGTATGATCTTAGGTCTATGTGTGTATAGAGCCTACTTTAGTAGTGGGCAATGAATTACTGTGGAGAAGTATATACTGCACTGAGGCTAATAAGGCATATAGATCTTAGCTTCCCTTTTATTGGTGGCTCCCATATTGCTGTGTAAGACTTTGACAATCCTTTCATCTCTATCTTTGTGAAAAGCTCTATTCTCTGTCACCACTTCTTATTGCATCAGTAATCATGGTTCTCACTGCCCCTGTTTCCACTTGTCATTTCTAGCATTTTCTGCTGTCTGCTTTTTTATGTCCTTTCTGTTTTCCCTCTTCTTTCTGTTCATTTTTTCATATGTCTTCTTTCTGCTGTTTTGCTTTTTCTGCATTTCTCAACTTTGGATTAGCCTTTCTATTTTAGCTTTTAATAAACATCATTATGCACTGAGAATACTTCTTTTTCTCCCCTTGCTGAACCAAGCACTCAGAATTTCATCTTATAATCTTTGAACCTTTGGCTCTTATGAACAATTTTCATTTTTACTCTTTGGGGCTAGGTTTTTCATTTCCTTGTGGATTTTGGATTTCTGAGGGTATTTAACATCTGATAACCAAATACGAGAGGCATTAGTGTACTAACTTGACTCCTGACAAACCCTGAGATTCTTTCACTCACTGGAAAGACCTCAGCACTAGGTGAACCTATAATTCTGGAGTCGCTGTACAGGTGTATCTATCATTTGTATTCCATGAATTAGAAGCTAAATTGAGAAAAATTTTTATATCTATGCCAGGCACTGTGACAGAGGAGTTGCTGCACAAAGAAAAAAATGAAATATCCTTTGTCCTCAAAAAGTTTACATTCTGTTGGAGAGAGTAGAAAAGGATTTTATAGTAAAATTTGCAGTGACATGGATGATGAATAACAGAGGATTACACAGTTTGCCATTTAACCTACCCAACATTTCATACATATGGCTAATTAGGAGTTAACTATAATTTTTAAAAATTCTCCTTATACAAACATCTGCCCTTTCCCATTACTGCAAATTGATGTATCTGATGGTAGTAAGAGTTAGAAAATTAAAGATGTCTAGTGCTAGATATATGAAATGCACCTCTTGCTGCCCACTGGCTCAGAGTTACTAATAATTTTATTTGCAGAAAGTATGACTTTTTTGGGTCTGGTCCTGTAGCCGTTTGTAAGGAGTATGGTGTTATAAGTGACAGAATATTGGACCTGCAGTCAGAAAGACCCGAGTTCAAAACCTGCCTCAGACGTTTACTAAGTAATCCTGAGCAATGACTGAGGATCCAGATGCCTGCCTTTGATGACATCATGGAAACCATGTGACAATGGACCTTCCCGAAGTGAATCAGAAATATGTGTTGAAGGATGTTTACAAGATTTATGTCTGGTTTTGTTGTAGGAAATGCATATTTTATTAATTATGGAAAAGTACATTATCCTATGATAGTGCCTGAGTACAAATTCTCTGGCTGGTCATGATTACCAAGATGGGAGATGCTTTTAAAGGGTATTTATACTTGATCTTTTTTCACCATGAGAGTTGGCATTCTTCTGCTTCCCATCTATTGAACTTTTAATTTTTCTCTACTGTTTTTCTGGGGTGACATTGAGAATTTTTACCATCTGATGAATGCAGATGTATTTTCAAATAAAAAGTGTCTTAAACATTTGTTCTTCTATGCTACTTCTTTCTTTGTCAGAATATTCATGTAGCTGATAAATAGTTTGCTCTCTTTAAATACCTTTTCATACAGTGTCGGTAGCAAGTTTTGGGACTATCTTTTATAGTTCTTCATGAAATAAGGTATTTTCTAACTGTGAAATTTAGCCAAAATAAGAAGCAGTAGCACTGAGTGTCTTTAAAATTATGATAATATCTTGTATTTTAGGTAACACCTTTCGTGTTGAAAGATTCCAAAGCACATTGCAAGTGGTTACAAATTATACAGTGAAGCACAGTCACCATTGTGTAGTGAAACATGGCAGCTGTTTAACAGCTTATAGCAACACTACACAGCAGGTTAGGGTAGGAAGTGAAGAATACAGATTCACTTGAAAAATTGCTAGGGGGAGTGAGGTAAGCAGAATGTAATTACCTAAGTTGGATTTTGGCCAGGACATAAGGGCTAACACCTCCAGTTTTACAAGAGAGAGCTTTGGATCTTCAGCAACTACTTCTGCCACCTAACCCAAAAGAAGGTTCTTTATGCCAACTCTAAAGAACATCAACAGAAGTTGTAACAATGTTTCCAACGTTTTCAAGAGGAAAAATTCTCAGTTTTGTAAAGTCCATGTGATGGTGCTAAGAATTTAGATATCCAGATAGGTAAGTATCCATTTCTCTTAAATTGTGTAGCTAGAGGCCAACTTGAAATTATCTAACTAGTTCTCTTTCATTCTTCCATTTTTGTAATCATCATTTGTTTATTGGGAGTCTAAATAAACCACACAATTTTCAGTTAAGAGAACTTGCTTTAAATTCCTAGTTCTGTATGACCTTGGATACGTCATTTGAAATTTTCTGGCCTTTTCTTTCTCCATCTGTAGATTAAGTTAATTAGACCAGTCGATCTCTAAATTTCCTTCTATCTCCTGATCCTATGACTATGACTTGTCTCAAACATACTGGGCTTTTGAAACATGATATAGTCACTAATGTAAATTATTGTAATTTGTAGTTATATTGTAAATATAATGTAAAACATATTACCCAATAGTTATGTGAGTTAGAATACAGTCGCAATCAAAACACTGCAAATGGTCAAGGTAAGGGAGTTATTAATCAGTCAGAGGTAGAAAACAGAAGTATGGTTCTGGGAGAAATAAACCCAGTAAAATGGAAATAAGATCAAGCACATAGCCCATTCCAGGGTCAAGAACAATGCAGGAAAATCAGATTTGGCAAATCAAGATTGGAAACAGAATAAAAAGCTTACAATACTGAGGCTCTTAACAATTTTCCTGGTTTTCATTCCTTTGATTAATAAGCACTTAAAAAAAAACATTATCTGAAAACAGCTTTAGGTATATGTAAGATTGGGCTTCATTTAAAAGGATGAGTGTTTTTATGTCTCCTGTTCCTTTTGTCTTATTTCAGTAGTCATCCCAGTTAAATATAAACATGCTATGTTCAATGCAGGCAGTGGCAATTTAGGTGAGCAGCAGACAGGCAAACTGAGCTTGAGGTGGTCTGTCACCCAGGTTGGCTTTAGCATAAAGAGGGAGATTGAGGCTGGACAGGATAATGCTTCTGTTAGGAATGAGGATCCACACTTGGTTAAATGGCTAGACAGTCCCAGAAAGAGTAGTGGACATTAGAGGCTCAAAGGCCTATTTCCTAGCTTCTCCTGGCTTCCATCAAATCTTAGAAAAATCTCACCTTGTATAGGAAGCTTTTCTTAATCCCTCTTAATTCTAGAGTCCTCCCCCCTGTTAAATTTGTTGTTTATCCTGCACAACGTTGTAGATATTTGTTTGCACATCTCCCCTATTAGATTGTAAATTCCTTGCAAGTGGGGATTGTTTTTTGCCTTTCCTTTTATCTCTAACGCCTAGCACATAGTAGGTGCTTAATAAATGTTTATTAACTGACTACTCATAGGGATCGAGGATAGAATTAGTATCTAGGCAGGCTAGAGGTCTCTGGTCATCAGGAAGAAATTAAGAATAGAATAGCCAGTAAGGCTGAGAGGAGAGCTCTGGGGGTAGCTTGCAGTAAGCCTTCTACTCTGACAAAAACTTGAATCTTATCTCAGGTAACTCAGGTCTTCCTTTGCCATCTGAGGTAGCCTTTCCTAGGCTTAAAGAGCTTAGGCCTGTCAAGGCAGGGATTCCTGGCAAGAACTTAAAGTGACTGCTGCCTATTCCTCTTGGGCAATTGGGGTCATTCTCCGTTACTGACCCTTAATCGCCTGTTTAGAGAGAAATTTTGGGACTAGATGATGTCCAAGCCTCCTTCATGATTCTAAAATCATGATTCTTGGTCCTCAGGTTTGTGCGACTTTCCTGATCTTGGTGAGGCTCTCCTCCCTAACCCTCACCACCATCAACTTTCATTTGTAAGAAAGTCTAGAAATGTCTTCCTCCTACTTTGACATTCCTCTTTATGTAGAGTATTAAATTTTCAAATGTCTGTGAGTTATAATGCTAAAGGTAAGTCATAGATTTTGATTACGTTGGAGATAACTCTTATTTCTACTATCCTGTTTTGCTTCAGCCTCCAAATAGGACTCTTGTTACCATGGATTTCTGTGAGAGGAGTTTAAAAAAATTCCTCAACCTATTTTGATCAGTTCTCTAATTGATTGAAATAAGATTGATATAAGTAATCTATAAAGCTTCTGAATAGAATGCTAAATCAGTCTTTAATTTGGAAGGCTATTCAAAAGTGTGTGTATGTGGAAGGAGGAATCTTTTATTTGGTCATGAGAATTTTAAAATACATTTTAATATTTTTACATAACAGAAAAAAAAGCTCAACAATTTTGCATCTGAGGACTTGTAAGTTAAGTTTTATGCCTGAAGCAAATTCAAATGTTCAGGTTATAAAATTCCTAAAAACAGCATATAATGGAAGCACTGACAGACCTTTAATCATAGTGATGCTATTATTTTACCATAAAAGGCTATGCTAGTTGATATATATTATAGTACCTCGGTGATAGAGAAAATAATGTTCTATCACTCTAAGAACAATATGATAATCTGATTGAGAAAGCTAGGGAGGGGGTAAAGCTAATAGCTTTGCACTATTTTCCAGAAATGCATTTTTTTCATTGCTTTTAGTTATGTTAAAATAATATGTCTAAGCTTACTGATCTGGATTTACAATCTTTATAAATATGAGATTTAGGGATTTAAAAAGTAATTGGTAAACAAATCAGAATAAACTAATTTATGTCATACACATAAATGAATATCTGATACAGTTATACAATTCATATTTTTCTTCGTTAAGAAGATGTTTAGAAATTAGGAAAGGAAGGGGTGTGTGTGTGTGTGTGTGTGTGTGTGTGTGTGTGTGTGTGTGTTCATGCTTATTTGATAGGTAGAAATTTTAAGATAATCTTCCTATTATATTTAGTATCAGCCAAATTAATAATCACATGAATGCTTAAAAAGACAATATATTATGTCATCTATAGGTAGTAATACTAATAATGACTATCATTAATGTACTGCTTTAAGGTTCACAAAGTTTAAGGTTTACATATATTATCCTGTTTGATGTTCACAACAGCTCTAGGAAGTTGGTGTTGTTATTATCCCCATTTTACAGACTGGGAAAATGAGGCTGAGAGAGGTTAAATGACTTGCCTGGGGTCACACCACTAAGAAGTATCTAAGGCAGGATTACTCATACTACATAGATATGTTTTCCTGACTCCAAGATCAGAACTCAATCCATTGTACTACATGATCGCCTCAGAAAATTAATAGCCTCATCTCTTGATAAGGAGTGCAGGGGGGAAAAGGTATCCAAGTATAGATTCCTTTGTTGGTTTCTTTTTTTTTTTTTAGTGAAACATGCTATGAAATTGAAGAGAGAACAGATAGACGGGAGCGTGTCATTTTCTCTGTCTTTTACATCGTGTCCTTTTCATTAGTCGTGGCCTCAGCAAAGCATTGGGAAGTTATAAAACATCCACAGTTCACCTGGATACTCATATAATGTTTTCCTGACTCCTACTCAGGGCACAAATCTTGGTGATTAATAGCTCCTACAATATTTTTCTTAGCAAGTGTAGCTTCAAATGCACTTTTCAAATGCAAAAGTACTTTTTCTTATAATATCTAACCCTTATAAAATAGCACTGAACTATTTTTCTCAGTAAATTCTACTGCTATGTAGTTTCACAGAGTAATTATAAATTGCATAGAAGTACTGCCCATTGTCAGTTTTAAATGTGTTGCTTTATCTTGCCTTTCTCCTTGTCTTTCCAACTAAATGGAACTAGGGAATTAAATCAGTCCTATAAGGAATCCACTCTTACTCCTTTTCTCTTAGTTTAAACAATTCTTCTATTAATTTCCTTTACAAACTTTTGGATTTTTTTATGATTATTAAAGTAAGAATCCTATCTATTTTTAAAAACTCATTTCTTCTACAGTACTCACCAAGTACCCATATAGGAAATTAGTTCCTTTTCTGAAGGTTTACTTTATTTACCTGGCAGGCCCTTTCTATTTATGGAATCAGAAGTATTAAAAAGATGCATTCTAATGAACTGGAAAGTGTATTTTTTGGCATATTTTCATGAGAAACTTAAAAGCACCAATCAGTCAGTAAGCATTTGTTAAAGCCCCATGCCAGGCACTATGATACTTAAAGACAAAAGTAGAACAGTCTCTGCCCTTAAGGAACTTTTATTCTAATGGTTGAAACCACCATGTGTGTTACATAAACATATACACAATACATACAAAATGAAACCAAGATGGTTGTGAGAGAGGGGACACTAAGAGGCAGTGAGGGCATGAGGAAAGGCCTCATGTAGAAGGTGGCACTTGAACTAAATCTGGAAGGATGATAGAGGTGAGCAAGGAGTTCACTGAAGTATGGAATGCAGCCAGTGTACAGAGATGTGTCCCATGTGGAACAGACTGAGATCAGCATTCTGGATAGCAGAGTGTAAGGAGAATAGTAATAGATCGTAATAATTAAGTAGACAGGAAAAGTAAGAAGGGGCCAGCTTGTGAAATAATTTTTTAATATTTGCTATGGGGATCCAATGGAGTTTGTTGAACAGGGGGCATGATCAGACCTGTACCTTAGGATAATTACTTTGACCAGATTTGTAAAAGATAAACTGGAGTTGGGAGAAGCTTTGGTAGGGGAACCAACTAAATGGATGAAATTAATGGGGGGGGGGAAAGCATGTATTAAACAGACACTGTGCTACAAATAGAGGGCTTTTGTAATAGTCCAGATGAAAGGTCTGGGCCAGAACTAGTGATGACTATGTGAATGGAGAGGAAGGAGTATTGGAAATCAATTTTGAGGAGATTGAAATGACAGGATTTGACAACTGATTCAAGTATGGGGAGAATAAGATTGAGTAGTCAAGATTGAGGTTGCCAACCTGGGTGTTTGAGAGGATGGTGATGCCCTTAGTGACAGTCAAGTTCAGAGGAGTGAGTTTGTGCTTAGAGATGATGAGTTCTGTTGTGTTTTAGATTTCTATGGGAAATCTAGGTGGAAATGTCTCGAAAGTGGTTAACAGTGTAAGACCAAGATGGGTGAGGGATGAGGTCTGTTTTCATGTTTAGGACATCTTTTATGGTTGTTCTAATACTGGTCCTGTTCTGTACATATTACTCTATAATATTTTAAGATTAAAACTGAGAAATGTCAGTGGACGAATCACTGTGGGGTCCTATCTTTAATGGTGCAGAATATAAGCCTCATCCTGCAGGATTCTTATCTATGTCTTCCTGTAAATTCCTGTTACAGTCTTTACTGTGATCCTTTTAATATTTTGTGGATACCTACATGGCCTTTGATCTGTTATTCTTAACACAGTTTTCAGACTGTTTCAGAGCCCTGGAGTAATATCTTTTGCTAAATTGACTTGGGACTTCCTACGATTGCAACACAGATGTGTGAGTAGAAATTAGAAGAAAAAAAAAACAACCCTGATTTTGGCCTGCCCAACAAAAGTCATTCAAAGGAAAGGAAATCAAATGATTAAATGGATTGGATTTATTCTGAGAAAACTGAAGGGTGACTTAATAATAGTGTTTAAATGTGGAAGGTGTCATTATTACTAGGACACTGATCCACTCACTGGAAAGAGAGGAAATTGTAGTAAATGAAAATTCAGATAGATGTAAGAAAGGTCTTCTTGAGTGGAAGGGTGATTAGACATTGGAACAGACTATTAGATGAAGCAGTTCCTTACAGGGTGTGATTTAAGGGAGTAAAGGAAGATTGTCCTTCCTTTACTCAAAAATCAATGCCAGAAATTCAATTAAGGTTTCTCTCGAGGTTGGGTTCCCCTTTTTAAAAAATGCAAATATAAATGGTAAGATAAGATCAGTCATTCACATGCTAGTGTGAAGCACTTTATACTGCTGTTTTTTACTAGTTATTTTAGATTAAATAGCCTGAGGAAATGCAAGAGAATTTTTTTTTTTGGAGGGAGTTGATAATTTTGTAAGAGAGAACTGTGTGTGTGTGTATGTGTGTGTGTGTGTGTGTGTGTGTGTGTGTGTGTGTGTGTGTGTTGAGGCGGGGAATAAAGGGTGCCTTTTGAGCACATCTGGGCCAGGAGAAAGGTGCGTAGAAAACCTTTAGGGAATATCTCAAAAATAGGGTTGTCTAGGGCCTGCCATGAATGGGAAGGCTAGAAATTAAACCCCCTCCCCTGCCAAAGGTCTTCTAAAATGGGATAAGGAACAATCTATATTAGATGACAGTTAGGTAGTGGAGTGGATAGAGTGCTGACCCTGGAGTCAGGAGGACCTGAGTTTAAATATGTCCTCAGACACTTAATTGCTGTGTGACCTTAGGCAAATCACTTAATCCTATTTGCCTTAATTTCCTCATTTATAAAATGAGCTAGAGAAGGAAATGGCAAACTACTTTGGTATCTTTGCCAAGAACACTCCAGATGGGATCATGAGGAGTCGGACATGACTTAAAATGACAACAATATTAGATGACATGGATGAAAGAAAACTTGTAGTCAGGAGGCTCGCTATACAATTCATTAGCACTATAATTCTCTCATTTACTATGTACCATGGGGGCAGCTAGGTGGTGCAGTGGATAGAGCACCAGTGCAGGAGTCAGGAGGACCTGAGTTCAAATCTCCCCTCAGACACTTGACCACTCACTAGCTGTGTGACCTTGGGCAATTGCCTCATCCTGGGTCATCTCCAGTCATCCTGAAGAATATCTGGTCACTGGATTCAGATGGCTCTGGAGGAGAAGTGAGGCTGGTGACCTGCACAGCCCTCCCTCACTCAGAACAAAGTCAAGTGCAAGTCATGTCATCATTTCTCTGATGGCAGCGAAGGACGAACACACACACATGTAACCATGAACCTCTTCCATAGACTTTGTTATTTTATTAATTTCTTACTTCTAGATTTGAGATGCTACACGTAAGCACCAACACATTTGAAGATCCTTATGCTGAATATATACATAATAACCACAAAATTGATAATGCTACTTCTGACCCTTGTAATGTTTTCACATATCATTCAAAGAATTTTCACATTTGCCCTTGAAGCAGCTTTCTGAAGTAAGGAGATTTGGTGTTCCTATTTTAGAGATTAGGAAACTGAGGCATGAAGGAACTCAGTGACTTGCCTAAAGTTACACAGGAATTGATTTTAGAACTGGCATTAGAATTAAAGTCTTCTTACTCCCTTCTAGAGGGTCTCTTTTATCTCTCCATTTTTGCCAAAATATGTAAAACAATGCTGGGAGTGTCACTCCTGAATATTATTTACTTCTTGACTACATGCATTTCTTCTGTGTGTCAGTTAATTGTCTCATTCAGTTCTCTCTCTCTTCATGTGCTTTGGTATTCCATATCTTCATGATGTCATTCCAAGCAACTACTCCACAGACCACCAGTTTAGCCTCCTATGTCTTTCTTATGTTCACATTTAAAAAAGAAGGAAAAAAATGGGAAAAAATATCTTAGCATCGATTTTAAGTTCTTTGAGTTCAGCGGTTGATGTCTTAATTATATTTGCATCTGCCATATACCTACTCTACTGTTTTGCACAGAAGAGAGGCTTCATACATTAATCAATCAACAGGCATTTTAAAAATACCTATTAAGTGCCTGTCACTGAAGTTAGCTGCTGGGAATATAAGTACATAGCAATAAATAGCTGAATTTTCATTCAGCAGTTGATGCTTGCTTTTTAAGTGGCCAAAGCCTAATTTATATACTTCTCCATTACTATTTAAACACTGCAAATTGTATTTTTCTTCATCTTACCAGTGGCTAATCGGGAAAACAATTAATTTTCTTGGACATAGATAAGACTTTCTATTCCACTTCCTCATTTTAGTATAGTGTATTCAACTTGGACTTGGTACCTATACCACATTTTACATGAATTCTGATTTTTCTGACATGCTGAAAAATTTGAAGACAGATGAAAATGTATTTGATACAGCCTTGAGCTTATAGAATTATCAAAAAACAGTAATTTTTTGAGTGTTATGCAGCTAGGTTATTACAAGAAACATTTCTCAAAAACATGGTCATAGATTTGAATATTTATTTTTTGATAACTTTTAATCATATATTTTACGTGGGTTTTGTGCTATGAGCAGATACAGCATTTGAAAATTGAAATTCATCTACCAGTATATGATCATTGAGGGCCGTTATCTATACATATTTGCCTAGAAGAAGTACTTAATATCTTCTGAAAAGAAAATTATCTTAGAAATTAATTGAAAAGTCTTATTTATCATAAATGCATTTTCCATTCTGCAAAATTCCAGCTAACCTGATATTAAAAGTTTTTCTCTCATACTTATATCTTTCTTTGATATTTCTGTCTTTCTCTCTTCCCAATTTAACCATGTTTATTTTTAGCAGTTACTTAGAAATGTACATTTGCTTCTTCCACCCACTCCCCCCCTCCCCCAAAAAGGGAAAAGTAATTTACTTGTGTTGCAAAGAATTCATTGAGATTGATTTTTTTCTTTTTATGCAGGTGTGGGTAGCAAATGTTTTAGACAGCCTCCCACTCAAAACATTTAACTTTTTTCCCCTGCTGCTGCATTTTAAATACAATTATACTGGTAACAAGCTCCCACAAAGTGAGTTAGAAAACAAAACAACAACAGATGTATTTCCCCCCCTGTCCCTGAAGAAGCAGCCAGGCTTCCAACTCTGACTCTGAAGGTTTAATGGAGGTGCCAGAGGTTTTGAACTGCAAAGGAAATCCTTACAACACCTTGTCAAATCCAGACGGATTGCAGATAGAGTGTGTCACCTTATACTAGCCATTGATTGAATAATGACTTGCCAGAATACAACAAGTTGGGCTTTAATTAACACCAGTAAAGAGGAAAGAGGCACATTAGCACTTCTAAAGTGACATAGGTCATACCAAATATTCCCCAAAGTACTTTGAACCTGTCGTTATGAAACTAAAAGTTAAAAGTAAAAGTCAAGGAAGAAGACTTTAGGTACATTTAGAGGGCAACATTTGAGAAAAAGAACCAATTTAATTTTCAGGGTTTTTTAAAATAATAATAATTGATGAAGGAAAGTAAGATAGTAAGCACACACCTGACCAAGATGTGTAGAGTGATATCCAAGTATTGAAGAGTGGCCAGAGAGGAAAGTCAGGAAATTGCAAAGGAATAGAATTCTTGTGGCCCCTGGGTGTGTATCTAAGAAAGGTTAAAACAAGAACTTGTTTGTACAGAGTAGAGATGTGAACCATACTGCTGGCAATTGGCAATTACAGGATAGATGCAGCAAAGCAAGAGTCAGTGAGGCATGATGAGTAGACATTTGGACTCTTAGCCAGGAACACCTGAGTCCATATCCTGGCTTTATGACTCAGGGCAAATTGCTTGTACCTTCTCAATGCTCTAGACCACTGGTGCTAAACTCAGATTGAAATGTGGACTTCTCAACCATATATAAGGATCCCTGGGTATTACATAGGGACTTAGAAAACCACATATTAACATTATCTATGTTTTATTGCCTTTGTCTTTATTTTGTTAAATATTTAGTAATTTCATTTTAATTTGCTTCCAGTAACCCCATATTTAACCTCTGGCCTTGTAAGTTGTAGAGAGAAGGTATTAACCTTCATTGATAAAAAGAGTTCCTCACTGGGAAGTACACCAATGAAATCACAGGTCCAGCTCTTATCCTTGTTCAAGGAATCATAATCTAGAGCTAATAATTATTATCAGTAATATTCTTATTTTGATTGTCACTAGATTTAGGAACAGTTACAGTTGGTAAGGAGTTTGGGGTAGAGGAAAGGAATGGTTATTCTCTTGAATATGTAGTGATCCCTAGCATATACTGAGGAGAAACCAGACCACCACGAATATTAACTCAGCGTATTTTACTACAGTTGTTGGACAGCCATGATAAATTACCATGAACATTAGATGACTTGAAAATTTCACTGGTACAGAGAATATGATAAGAATGAGAATATGAATGAATTTAATGAAATAAGAATGTATGGCATGAAGAAATAAGAATTAGGTTTCCCCAAGGGGTGGGGGACATTTGTTTATTTGAGGTAATATACTTCTCCACAGGTGGGATATGGTAGAAAGTGCAGATATTGACCCTCACTTTGGTCCAGTCCCTAATGGCATATAGGATTTCATTAGTCCCTAGACACTGGACCAAAAATTTCTAGATGCTCTGAGTAGAGGTTTGGTATTCTGGCAACTTTCCTGACCTGCTAGACAGAGGTCATCTAGGGATGCTTAAGAAGAAAAAAATCCAAACTCATTCCTAATTCCTATTTTTCTTTTCCCTTTCTCAATTGTATTAAGTTGGATAAAATGAAAAGAAAAAAGATAACTTACTTAGAGGAAAGAGTCATGGAAGATATTAGAGTCATAGATCATAGATTTAGAGCTGGATAGGATCTTACAGTTCATTGAGTCAAACTACTTTATATTTTGAATGGAGAAACTGAGACCCAGAAATTTTAAGAGACTTACCCTAGAATCACACAGGTAGTAAAAGATAGAATCAGTATTTTAATCCAGGGCCTCTAATTCCAATTTCCTTGCCTTTTCCAAGTTCCCTACATTTAAAAAAAAAATTATCTTTTGAATGTTCTAATTCCTTATGATAATATAATAAAGTTAGGTTACTCTTCTGGTGTGTTCTGCTTAGCATAGCTCTTACCCCATATACTCTTTTCCCCAAATCTCTGTGATCAATTCCTCTAAAGAAAGTAGTGTTGTCTACTTGCTTTGGTGGAGTTTTGTTTCCAGCAATCGAGTGGAACCATCCCAGCTCCAATTCTCTTTGGCCCTTTCCTTCCAGCATTTTCACTATGCACCACTGAAACACCCTGTTGCTATGGCTTTTATTGCTGTAATTTATTATTAAATTTTTACCCAGCATTGGCAGTGTCTCTTCAATACCACACAAATCATAAGGCAAGACATGGTGCCCACTCTGTTACCGTCTTTGTAAGATACAGAAGACAAATAAGGCATAAAAATGCCATAGAAAAGAATCTCACAGGTGAAGAATTGTTGGTCCTATGTTTCATTTTTCTTCATCTTTGCTTTCTGTGACACTGCCTACCAGGCATTTTGAATGGATGGGACAGGAGATTGTTTAGAGATAAAGGAAGTACAACAGTAGACAGCCAAAACATAGACAGATATCTTAATGGAGAAAAAAAATGGAGAGATGAAGATCTGATATCCTACACCTGAAGAAGTAAGCTTTAGCTCTATATAGTAGGAAGAAAAACAGAAGGTGGTGGGCAGGGCTGTGAGAAGGGATCACATTGGAATTAGGTGTTTGGAAGACAGCTGGGTGGACAACACAGATTTGAAATGGTATTATCCAGAGTCCAGACTGCCTGACTGCCCTGTAATTTTTATGCCAAAATGAACATACAGGGCATTACCTAAACTTAGTCATTGTGTTTCCATGTTGACTCACCAAAAGTTAAGGAGGTGACATAGGGTTTTCACATTGTTCATATTGTTTAGGATGTCACAGTTTGACTTTCCTGTTGTGCATTTTGATAATGAAACCTCAGCTTTGTGATAACAGTTTCTCTTTTACCTATCACCTAGGTGCTCAACTCAAACTTTTTGCTAGTAAGATGCAATGTCTCAGAAGGATACTTACACTGAAATCTCAGTGCAACCTAGCTTTTTGTAATGTTGGGCACTACTCATGTTGCATACAACACATTCCCATAAAACTTGTATTTTGTATTTACAGAGAAATTTCTCCTGAGAGTTAAGGTCTTGTAAAACATTCTTGTTCTACAGCATGAACGAATTATTATACTCAGGGGCTTTAAAAGTGAAGTGTACTGAAGAAAAGAATTTTCAATTAAAATGCAGTTTATATTGATAAAACAGATTACTAGCATTTGATGAAATGTGAAACTTGGATCTACCCGTATCACTAAATCGCCGGTAGGTTTATTTTGGCAAGTGGACTACTATGTAATGTATATCAGGGCCAGTCATTATACCTGTTAGTTTTGTATTAGATTAAATTAAATTGTCTTTCAGTAAAGCACTTGAACAAAAAATATGTACTGTATCTGTGTCTTGAAGTAGCCGGCTGTGGTGACCAGGAATATTAGAAAATAAAAGCTGTTGTGTTATCGGTTTTGGCACAGTCATTTATCAATCAGTATTTTGAACATTGACAAGTGGTAATTTAATAGGGAATGACCCAGTTGGCAGGAAGTTCTAATGACAGATGATGCAAACTCATTTATCACTAAAGGGCTCTGCTGGGCTTCTTACCTTTCTTTCTATCTCAGCTCATATTTTCCAAATCCGGGATGTGAGAAGCCACAAAGGGCAAACCCTATGGCACCAAGCCTGAAGCCACTCCCATCTAAGGAGTTAACTCTTTGGTGTCTTGTGTCTTCTGAAATGCAAACCATACTTTTAAAGACAAGAAAAGAAAAAAGTCTTGAGTTTATGACATCAAGAGGTTGATCTGTAGTTATGAATAAGAATGTATTTTGCTTAGATTTTTATATATTTTTGGAGTAGGTATATTTGGGGATCAGGTGTGAGATAACACTGGATAGAAACTGTTTATCAAATAACAAGATTTTCTATACCGTGTTCTGATTGTGTAGCCCACTTGTGGACTCAAGAATTCAGCAGCAAGTAATGGATTCCCATCTGCTAAATTTGTATCTGTTTTTCTTGTGCTGGCACTCTCAAGAAATTATCATATAATTGCAAAAGATTATAATCATTTCTGGTGATATACTATTTCTTTCCAAGATGAAGAAACAAGTTTGAAAAAAGCCTTCTTCTTGGAATAGATTTTTTTAGAATCTTACACAGTTACTAGAATTACTAATAAAGATTTAAGTACGAATTATTGTTCTTCATTATTGAATGATTATTTAAAATAAAGATCCAGGGTTATTTGTTTGTTTGTATTGGGGGGGGGGGGGTGGTATGCAGTGAAAAGATTATTAAGAATTCTCAGATCCAAGGTTGACAACTAGAATGTTTGGGATTATTTCATCATTCTTAAATAAATGTAACTATCATTCATCCAGGACTTTTAAAACCTTTTCAAAATCCTGTATGATTATTCATATTAATGCTTTACTTGCCATCATAGTAGTAGAGTTAAAAGGAGGCTTTCACCTCTAGAGGTCATCACTCAGGCCAGTGTTAATGTGTATTGACAGCATGTTGTGGAGAACCCGCTGTTAGCTACTTTTCTGTTTTCATTTCTGCTTTTTCCTAACACTTCCTGGGGCCAGAACATGAAGGACTTACTGTTTTGTTTAGGGTGGAAATAATTTCCCTGGGCCTGGGAGTTCAGACTTGTTGTCCTTGGCTCTCTCTAATTCTCTTTCCATAGTGGAAGAAGCTTGGCAATGGAATGTCTTACTGGTCCTAGATCTTAGGCATGTTATCATACGAGTTTTTGTCTCAGCTCCTGCCTCTGTGAAATCGGGGCAGTGCTGTCTTTTCTACCGTGTTGGTCGTAACTGTTGTGAGACTAAGATAGTAGATGTGAAATTAAAAGGTTAAATACAGCAATCATTTGTAAAATAAGATGCTAAGGATGGTGTTGTTGTCATTGAGTTGTCCTGCCTGTAGTAATGAGAATTGACCAGGACACAGCCTTAATCCAGTTAGTTCAGCAATGACAGATGTGCAAAGCACTACAGCTACAGAGGTCAACTTTTTCTCATTTGGGGCATGATTGAACCAATCAATCGATAAACATTTGTTGAGCACCTACTATGTACTGGCTACTGTACTAATAAGCTAATAAAGGATACAAAAGAAAGACAGAAGACAGTACTAGCCCTCAAGGAGTTCACAGTCTGATAGGAGGAAACAGCACATAAAAAGTGACTACAACCAGATGAGAAGTGGTGAGCTGGCTGCCCTGGGATCCCTCCTTAAGAGGAAGATGTAGGAGGGGTTCCCCAATGTCCACCCTCTCACATCTCCCATCAGAGGGTTAGAGTTTCAGAGCTTGATCTTAATGAGATTCCAAGAACATCGATAAATCCCAGAGAAATGTAGCTTGGTGTTTTGGAAATAATGAGAATATAAACTCGTGAAACGATGAATTGTTTCATCTCTTGTGTCCTTGGGGCCTAGCTCAGTACCTGGCACATAGTAGGAGGTTCTTAATTAATAGTTGTTGATGGATTGATGATGATTTTCTACTTTTGCTGGGAGAAGGACAAGAAGAGGCAGTTAGGTGGCACAGTGCATGGAGCACTAGACCTGAAGTAGGGAAGACTCATCTTCCTGAATTCAAATCTGGCCTCACACTAGCTGTGTGACCCTGAGCAAGTCTCTTAATCTTGTTTGCCTTAGCTCCTCTTCAGCAAGATGAGATGGAGAAAGAAATGGCAAACCACTCCAGGATCTTTGCCGAGAAAACCCCAAATGGGGTCGCAAAGAGCCAGACGCGACTAAAATGACTGAGCAACAAGGACAAGAGAGAAATCTATAAAATACATCTTAAATATGAAAAATAAAAGGAATTGCTTCATTTTACCTCTGTGATTCTTCTTGGTCTGAACTCCATGTAAGATGCCTTCCAAGGATAAGTTAATTATTAGGAAATATTCTCTTCATGCTATTTAACTCAGCCTTGTATACTCAGCACTTTCTAACTCCCTCCACCTCTTTTCTCCTCTGATTGGAGGGCTGGAAGCTTTCCATTATGGAGGGTAGGACGCGGACTTTGCAGTTGACTTCACTTTCCATCTGCCACTCTGCTTGATTTGAACTTTCCCTCTCCAGGTATCCCCTGGTGCCCTTCTTCACCCTTTACCTTTCCAGCCCTTTTGTATGTTGTCTTCCCCTATTAAATTGTAAGCTCCTTGAGGGAAAAGACTGTGTTTTTCTTATTTGTATCCCTCGTGCTTAGCATAGTGCCTGGCACATAATAAATGCTTAATAAATGATTATTAAATAATTGAATCTTGGAAAATTAACTCAGGTAATTATATGTTCTATTTTGGAATAAATTTATTGACATATTTTGTTTTTTGCATCACTTTCATTTCCAAAAATATCTCTGATTCTCCCTTTCCTACCCAGATAGCTATCTGCTCAGGAAAAAAAAAGAGAAAAGAAGTGGGAAGGGGGAGCAATTCAGCAAAAACAATACACACATCAATTGAATTTGACAATATCTGCAGTGTTCCATACCCACAGTGCTCCACCTGTCCAAAGAAAGAATGGAAGGGCAGTTCCTCATTTTTTTCTTTGGGACCCAGCATGGGCATTACAATTCTATAAAACATTTAAGTTTTTGGAGGTTCTTTCTGTTTGTATGATGGAAATGGTGATGTATATTGTTTTCCTGGTTCTGTTACTTCATATCGTATCAGTTCATATAATTCTTATCGTGCTTCTCTGTATTATTTATAACACATTATATAAATAATATTTATAAACTTTGTATTTATAATTATAATAATTTATAAATTCTTTTATAATTTCTAATAAAGCATCAATACTCTAGTACAACCATGTATCACAGTTCAGTTAGCCATTTTCCAAGTAATTGACATCTGTTTTGTTTCCAGTACTTTGTTACTGCTATAAATATTTTGGTACATATAGGACTTTTCCTTCTAATCTTAGTCTTCCTTGGGTTTATGCCTAGCATAAAGGATGGGACAACTAGGTGGTGCAGTGGATAGAGCACCAGTGCAGGAGTCAGGAGGACCCGAGTTGAAATCTCACCTCAGACACTTGATACTCACTAGCTGTGTGACCTTGGGCAAGTCACTTAACCTCAATTGCCTCATTCTGGGTCATCTCCAGTCATCCTGGTCACTGAATATCTGGTCACTGGATTCAGATGGCTCTGGAAGAGAAATGAGGCTAGTGACCTGCACACCCCTCCCTCCTTCACTCAAAACAAAGTCAAGTACAAGTCATGTCATTATTTCTCTGATGTCATGGTCTTCTTCGGCAGTGAAGGATGAACACACAGCATAAAGGATAGGGACATATAGTCATTTTCTTCGTAGAATTACAAATTGTGTTCCAGATTGGTTAGACCAATTCACAGTTCCATCCACAGTGCATTCAGGTGCCAGTCTTTCCACAGTCCCTCTAACATGACATGTTTTGCCCTCTGACAACTTGCTGAGTCTGAGGTGATGCCTCAGAGTTTATTGAGCACCTATTACCTGCTTTTTAATTTGCATTTTTCTTAATATTAGAAAATTGACTTATTCTTTCATGTGATTGTTAATAGTTTGCAGTTCTTTTGCAAACTGTTCATATACTTCAACCACTTAACCATTGAGGAGTAACTCTGAGTTGCAGCATCTAGTACAATTCTCTGTGCAGAAAGGGTTCAATAGATGTTGTTGCTTGACTCTGCTTTAGTCTGAGAGACATTTGATTTGTATTCTAGTCCAGCTATATTGCTGACCTTGGATAAGTACCTTAACTTGCCTGTGTCCTCCAGTGATGAACAAGTGTAATTATGTGTGCTTGCTATTTACTTGGCAGGCTTAATGTAAGTGTTATTTAAGTAAAAGGTCTAGTTATATTCCTGAGAAAGTCAATGTTGTCTTTGACTCTTTCAGGCCTTTTTTGACCCCTTTTTAAGATATTGATCTTAGCTGTTGTTTCATAATGGCTGGAAAGAGTAAGTGCTACTAATTTTTCAATGTATTGTGTTCTAAAATCATAGGATCATAGAATTAGGGAACTTAGAAGTATCTAGGCTGACCCTCTCACTTCACTGCTGATTCTCAGCGAGGTTAAGTGACTTGCCCTAAGATCACGCAAATACAGAGATAAGATTCACACAGAGGTTCCTTTGCTTCCAGATGTAAAATTCTCTCCCCTCCTGTGCAGCATCCCACGTAGCTGTGGCTATGTGTCTGTAAGCTATCTCATTCACCCTGAAAAATGACGGAGGAATTCTAGCTACTTTTAGTGTAATTTTTATCACATCTTTTCAAAACTAAGCCCTTCCATTGACAGAAAAAGTGACTTTTTAAAGATTGTGAACCTCTTCAGGGAATCCCAAGAAGTGCCTTCAGAACCACAGCAGATGAGCATAGAAACTCATTGGCAGTACAGCGTGGAGAAGCTTACATAGTCCTTCCCCACCCAATGTCTGGGTTAAGTTAGTGCTACCAGTGATTCACTTTCATGAATGCTGAACCCACTCATCAAATGAGAAGATGGAAACTAAGGTGCAGACAGACTGAGTATACAGATGACATGTCAGTCCTTTCAAACAGTGCTGAGGACTTAGAGGTGCTAGAGAGAAAACTAGATGAGTCTTGAAATATGAGCCTCAGTCTAAACATCCCTGAAGACCAAGTAGAAATTGAAGGAAAAGAGGAAAAACTTGGAAGATGCAGACACAAACAAATGTGAAACAAGTGTTTCTGTGACTCTGCAGGGCAGGAATAAAAATGGTTTTAAGGGCTTTGCTTGGGAAGACAGATACATCAGAGCAGGAACTGTTTGACAAAGGATTTTATCAAGAATTATGCATTTTAAAAGCTTATTTTGAGAAGGGTAAAGAAGATGTACTCATCACCAAATTGAAAATATTCAGCACCCAGATTATGAAACTAGCAAGATATGGATATAAGAAACTTCCATTGATATGTCTAAAAAGGAACAGATTGGGCTGGTTTAGAAAACAAATGTTTGACCGAGTATCTAATACACAGAGTGAATGATAATTCATAGAGATGATGGTGAGGTGGGGGGTGGGGGTGGCAGCAGTGATAACCTTTGATAAACTGTTGATTCGAATAAGGTCATAGGAATGCAGATTTGAATGGAACCTCAAAAGTCATCTAGTTCACACACACACACACACACACACACACACACACCCCATTTTACATAGAAGGAAATTGGGGACTGAGAAGTTAAATAACTTGCCCAAAGTCACAAAGCCAATAAGTAACTGAACTGGGATTTGAACTCAGGTCTTCCATGTGCCAACCCAGTGTCCTTTCCATTAAATTGTTGCCAAATGTTTTTAAGGTTCAAGAATACCAGAGGGCAAATGAGGAGAAATTAAAGCAGGATATATGACCAGGAAGAGGAACGTAAATCTCTTTTAATCCTTGCCTATAAATAACCAGTAATAGGATATGGGGCTTCAAAGCAAAGGTATCAGATCAGATCCAACATCATCCTAACGAATGAAATGAAATAATTATAAGCACAGAATCAGGAGTCAGCCTAGTAGGATACTTCACAACTGCAAGAGTCCTTTAGCTGTTCACTGATGGATAAGGCCTAGTGATGGGGAAGCAGGCACATAATTTGAAATGCTTTCTTTATACAGGCCTTTTAGACCCTGTCAAACTTAACGAATAATTCCCAAAAGAAAATGATAAAATTTCATATGTTGATGGTCATTGAAATATATATGTATACACATATACATGCATGCGATCATATACACTTACCAAAAATTCAGGTTCTAAAGGAATTTGACCCTGTGCAAGAAACTCACTATTCTGTGTGCATCCCTTCATTTTGGTTAGCAATAGGTCTGACTCAGTCAGTGTGCGGCGGCAGTGGAATGTTTTAAGCTGAAATGTGCATTGGAATCTGTTTGTTTGCAGCAGATGATTTGACTAAGCTTTGATGCGCTGTCACTTTCTGACATTTGTGTATTTCAGCAGTGAACAATGTAAACTCATTTTCTGAGCTCTTTGATTACTTGCACATAGCGGTGCCCATGGCATGTGACAGAGAAGAGCACTCTATCCACTAATCAGATAGATATGCTTCAAGCGTATTTACACAAAATAATGAAAACAGCTGTTAGATACCTTTAAACTTGAGTGTGTTTTGTTATTAATCTACTAGCCTGTACACATGACACTATAATTCTTCGCTCACTCAAGTTGCCTTTAATGACACAGTAATAAAACTGAGAGGGATGAAAGTAATGGAATTGTAGAATGTAATGCCTCAATTGTTCTACAGTGTCTTCCTTTTTGCCAAAATAAACCACAATTAGGTCCATATGGTGTTTTGAAGTTTTCAAGCAATGACCCTAATAAAAAGTAATGAATTTCTGACAAAAGAAAGCATGGTGCTCTTTTAAGCAGATATCTTCGCTATTGATCTAGATATGATTGCAGACTGATATTCTGATAGAAGAAGAAAGATTCAATATGCATGATACACAAGTCCTTTCATTTGTGGTTTATTTTACTGATAAGAGAATCAGATTTAAAAGGTAGAAATGCTGTAATCCATTAGTTATGATTCCTTTGTTTTTAAAGCAAATAAATAGATTTTCTTTCAGAATACAAAATTTCTCCAGCACCTATTAGTTTGAAGGTTGTCAGTATAGCAAAACTACAAGAGTTTGTGCTGGGGAATATCCCGTTGATATGCCTTTCAAGCTTGATTACTTTTGTGGGTTGGACTTTTTTTCCTCCTTGGTTTTTCTCTTTGCTATGGTCCTAGCTGCTTGGAATTAGGACAACATTTCTAGAAGCCCAAATCACCTTCGTATGAATATACATATATCATCTCCTAAAGAAGATGAATTAAAAGTGATGATGGTAATCAGTTAAATGATTGAAATAATAAAATTCACTTGAGGTTTGAATGAAACAGTTGTTAGGTAGATCCCTATCATCTGGGAAAAAATGAAAACAGGAGAACTGAAGACTACAAAAAGAAATGGATTTTAAAAAATGGTTGTGGGTGAGACAGAGATTCCCATGATGGACAGAGAATTGAGTGGAGAAAGATAAGGAAGAGTTTGACCCCCTAAAATACATGGTCATCATGATGGGTTTTATTATCCACTTTTAAAATCCCACTTATTTGGAGCTTCACGAGAGTGTTAGCAGGAAGACAGTATAGACAAGTGGAAAGAACCCGAGACTTATATGAAGTAAAGAAACTTTCAAATCCACTCCTCTGACTTTAGCTGTATGACCTCAGATAAAACACTGAACCTCTATGAGGCTTAATTTTCTTAGCTGTAGAGGTCTGAGCTACCCTTCCTTACAAAGCTTTGTGTGAAAAGCACTTGGTAAACCTGAAGAATTATAGAAATGTAAACTATTATTATTATTCCCTTTGCTAGAACACCCTGGAATGCACTTAAGTGTGGGGAAAAAATGTGCTGGATTTGGAATTGCTATTTGCTTCCTTTATGACTTTGGAGAAGTCACTTTGCTGTTTGGGGGCTGTTTTATTCTTTTAAAAAAATCGTGATGACAATGGATTAGGTGATCTTTAAGGTTGCTTCCAGTGCTAAATTACATGAAGATACAGCATGATGGAGTGGATAGAGCCCTCACTGGAGTTGGGAGTCTGGTGGATCAGGATTTGATTCCTACCTGATGTGTGATAACCTTCTCTTGGCACTCAGTTTCCTCATCCGTAATAGCAAAAGGTTGAACTTAATGATTTTTAAGATCTCTTCTAGGCTATAGACAGCTAGATAGCACAGTGGATAAAGCACTGAACCTGGAGTCAGAAAAGCACTGAACTGGAAGTCAGAAAGACCCAAGTTCAAATCCAGCTTCAAACACTTATTAGCTATCTGATGCTGGAGGAGTCAGTTAACCTCTGCCTTGATTTCATCCTCTATAAAATGAGGATAGTGATAGCATCTAGCTCTGAGTTATTCTGAAGATCAACAAAAAGGAATGATGTTTGAAAAGTGCTTTGCAAACATTAAAGCTTTATATAAATGTTAGCTGTATACCGGGTAACCTCAAAGGAATCAGAGATCAGAAATTGTTCCCAATTGCCAGGATATGCCCAGATCTCTCATAGTCCAAATGTTAGCTTCAGTCTGCCTCTGTGAACTGTTGTGCTGAAAAATTAATCCCTCTGTGATCAAGCTGTTGTGGACCTCTACATTGAGTTATACTGATTCTGGAACACTAGACCATCTAATCCATCATTTTCACCTTTACTGGTAGGTGGAACCCTTGAAAGATTTTTCTCTACTGGCCTAGCCTACAGCCTAGGGTTATCCACATCAGGAGGACACACTTTAACAGAGGGAAAAGCCCTTTTTAATCCTGATAAATTAAACATTTTTTTCAATTTCCCAGCGTTCATCTATTCTAATTTTAAAGAAATGTTTTATTATTTCCAGAACATAAAGTAACTGGAACTAGTTTGCTTTATTGAAGACCTGCTTTAATGAAAAGATAAGAATTATGTGTAATTAGCATATCAAAGACCAGCCTAAACTTTATAGTTCCCATTTATTTTGAAATTACATTGTTTATATGTAAATGGTACTCCTTAAGTGCCTGTTCTTTTAAGTAGGTAAACAATCCCCTTAAAATCTTATTTTCTGATCATTTGTTTAGCATTCCCTTTGTTTCATGGACAATAAAAAGGTAACTTCAACCTGGCTTCAATTCCAAATAGTCTGAATCTAAAATCCATCAAGTTCTTATTAATAAGATTTACTTTTCTTTTTGGGACTAGAAAGGATTTCTTTATCATGGAGTGGGGAGTATGAAAAACTGATATAGATGCCAGTATTTTTAAAGCTATGTAATATATTTTTGAAGGAATTGGAAGATGGTGCCTCAATCAACATTAAATAGAAAAATAGTTGTACAGTTGGGAGATTTGTTCACATATACCACACTTGTACTTTTGCATTTGGATATGAAGTGGAGCCTAGATTTTGTCCATTTCTAGCCGTCAAATATTTTGGAATGTTTTGACAGATGGAAAAAGAATATCTGAAACAACAGCTGTCAGAGAGAGACCATCTAGATCTAGTTCATCATTTCAAAGATAAGGAAACAAGGTCATGGGAAGTTACTTTATTTGTCCATAATGTTGGTAGTTAGTGTATAATGGAGTAGATATTGGAGTCCAGACCTTCTAATTTCATATCTAGCTATCTTTCTACTTTCTCTTGATGCCCCTAGAATACAAAGCATTGTAAGAGGCACTTAGGGACCTTATAAAAACAATCCAAACCTGGAATTAGGCAGTTACTAATGTGACATGATTTACAGATTATCACCCAAAACTCTATCTTCCTTGCTTAAGCTATCTGAATGACGTTATTCCTTGCTTTAGGTTTAGGCAATGGTTATGTTGGTAGGAATTTCCTATCATAATGGAAATACCCATATGAAGGATAACCTTTTAAACTATCATCAGTTATATATAAACACTTTAGCATGAATTAGTTTTTTTTTTCTTTTTCTTAAGAACAAAACCCTGATGGAATCAAGTGCAAGTTGGGTAAATTTTGATATGAGAGAAGGTATATCTAGAATAGGGGGTATAGTCTAGTTGGGGGGAGGAAAACCCCTATTTGGGATGTTTCACTACTACTAATGATGATGATAGCTAGCATTTAGAGAGTACTGTAAGGCTTGTCACTTGTTTTACAAATATTTCATTTTAGCCCCACAACAATCCTGAGAGATAGGTGCTATTACTATTCCCATTTTTACAGGTGAGGAAACTGAGGCAGATAGATTAAATAGTCTGCCTAGTATTACAGTATCTGTGGCTGGATTTAACTCATGTCATCATGACTCTGGGTCCAGCACTATATCCACTGTATCACCTATCTATTATATTAGGAGAACATAGGAATTAGGTGATGAATAACATGGAGGAATGGGTCTTCAGGTAGGAATGGAAAGGATAAAGAGGAGGCAAATGGGAGTACAGGAGAAATTTTGCTGCCACACAACTTTGCCTGAAGCAAATTATTTTATGTGTTAATACATATGACCATATAGACATTTAATAACGAGGTTCTAACACTCTTTTCCCAAACATGAATTTGGGCAGACTTTGATTATTTTTTCATAATATATTCAGGGACACCTCTCAAGAACCAAAATTCTTTCATAAATTTGTAGTTTAAGCCACCTTCTCTACCATTCTCCTTCCCTTTCCATCAATTATAATTAGCTCAGTTGACTAATTTAAGCTTGATTTGCTTTACCTCTTCATTATAGGCCTCTAGAGGAGATGTTAACTGAGCAAAATGCCCTAAACCTGTCCTGGAGGAAAAAAGGAAAAGAAAAAAAGAAGTCAGCAACCCTAGATTTTCACTCTCAGTTCTTTTATTTTACCATGTGCAAGTACCTGTTACTTTGCACCCTGACTTCAAGACCCATGAAGGCGTTTGCTTTTACCTGATATTGGTGTATACATATGATCATAACTTTGCCCTGTGTATCTGGAATGATAATCTCAGTCAGGAAAGACCATATTAATACCTTCAAATACCTAATGCAGAATTCTTCTTTTCATTTTTTTTGGTTCCTTTCATGTGATTTTACAGTGTTTGGGAGAAAGAGGAAGTATGTGCTCCAAGTGTTTATGTTGTTATGTAAATAAAACACCTTCCCTCAAAGAAACTGCCTTCTAGGGCCTTGCCACAGTACTGTGCTTACTCCTTGTGCTGTGTGAACTCCACATGTCTGAAAATTTGGGGAAGAGTAACAGAGCATCGGGTCAAATTCAGGCTTTATATCCATAGAGCCTGTTCCTCCCTTGAATGTGGGGAAAATTTCATTAATTCTTATCCCTGAACTAATTATAGTAATTATGTCTATAAGTGTGGGAGCTCCTTCCTCCTAAACAGATCTGTCACATGATAGATAAATCTTAGAGAGCTGCCTGAGGCTCATAGAGGGTAAGAGATTTGCCTTGGTTCAGTAGCTACTAAAGGTAAGTGGAAAGTAAGGAGAGAAAGGAACACTTGAACTCAGGTCTTCTTGCCTCCAAGTCCCCCATTCTGTTTACTACCCAAGTTGTGACTAAGTACAGTAATTAACGGCATTAAAAATGTCATTAGTGCTTGCTTGAGATTTATGTCAAATCGAGGATTCTTTCTCCTGAAGGGCTTTTGTTGTTTTTCGGTTGTGTTTGACACTTGGTTACCCCATGGACCATAGCACACTAATACTGTCCGTGTTGATAAAGATATTGAAGTGGTGTGCCATTTCCTGCTCCAGGGGATTAAGACAAACTGAGATTACAGTGGCTTTCTTAGAGTCACATAAGTAAGTGTTCTAAGGCCAGATTTGAACTTAGGTCTTCCTGACTGCAGGCCCAGTGCTCTATCCACTGAACCATCTAGCTCTCCTTAAAGGGCTTTTCCTTCAGCCCAAATTAAGGGAAAGAGTGTAACATGGTAGAGATTGGTGTAGTTGGGAATGCTGTATTTGGTTAAGGATTGTCTACAGTCGCCACTTTCTCCTTTCTACCACCTTGTCTCTAGGGATTTAATTACCCACACCTTATTATAATAGTCTTCTCTTTTTTTTTTGCTTAGGGATAGTATGATAGTCCCTAAGTTCCACATCTTCCCCTCCTCTGCTTTATAGAATTTATATTTAAAGAAAAAGAAAATAATAAAAAACTTAGAAGTAAAATTATAGCCCCTCAGGACTACCAGTTAGGAATATGACCAAGATTTAGTAAGAAGTTTTTTATCTCCCTTCTCATCCCTGCCTCCTGGCCTCTTTGGCTTCCTTCAGGTCCTAAATAAATTTCTACCTTCAACCAAAAACCTTTCCTATCCCCCTTAATGCAAGTGCTTTCTCTCTGTTGATTATCTCCAATTTAACCTGTCTCAACCTTCCTTGCACTTAGTTGTTTGCATGCTGTCTCTCCTTTAGGCTGTGAGCCCCTTGAGAGTACTACCTTTTGCCTTTCTTTAGATCTCTAACACTTAGCACAGTGCCCAGCATATAGTACACACTTAGTAAACACTTGTTGACTTGACATGGCGGTGAATTTATTGGATGAGCCGGGGAAAGAGTACATCTCTCCTTGAAACTTTCCTTAGTCCTTGAATAGGCAGAATGGGAGTAAGAACCAGTGACTTTTTAGTATGTGGTCTTCTGCTACAGGATTCTTGTAGGGGCCAGTGGTTCTTCTTGATTTCTTCCTGCTCTGCACAACAGCTTAGCCTTCCTTTCCATTTCTCCTTTCTGCTGTTTCCCCATATCACCATTGATTCTTTCTTGGTGAGTCAACTAACTTAATAAATCCTGGATGTGGCTGGGAGGGATGACCCCACGACTGTTGCTGTTACTCAGCTATTGAGGGTTCATCTCTACAGCTTCTTCTTAAGTCTCTCAGTTTTTAACTTTTTCTCTCTTCAATTCTCTTCTCTGATGTCCTCTCTATAGAGATTTTAAAAGCTCCTGCTGCCTCAGAATAACTCCTTGCCCTTTTATTTCCAATCCTATGATAGCTTCTTTAAAAGTAGGAAAGACATACAGCTCTCAGAGACTTAGGTCCGGTGTGTGCCTACCCCCTCCTTACTGCCAAAACAGCCAGCTCAAGCCTTGCTAGAATGAACCCGTACTTTGGTTCCAAGCTTTAGATGCTTGGAGCACCTTTGGTCCATAAATTGAAAAATAAGCACTTGTTTTGATGGTCTCACTTGATAGATATTGTGGCAGTTGGTCATTTGGTTAAATGACATCATAGATTTACAATGCAGTATTGACACGTTCCAGCTTTGGGTTATTTTTCTGGCTCCATCACTGCTGCTCATATTATGGGACAGTAGAGTGGGGGATCAAGCCCCCTGGCTTACTTTTGCTCTTTCTCACTTGCAAAGATCTTAAATCTGCAGAAATCCAAATTTCACACAGAATTGTTGATTTAAAGAAAAAACTACATCTACTTAGATAAATCTGGGATTTTACTAGTAAAGCTTAGTTCTCTAAAATGAGAAATTTGGACTATCTGATCTCAAAATTCTCTTCTAGCTATAAAATTGTTTTTTTATAATTGCAGTATCATCGCACTTTAAACTGCAATAATCCAGTCCTTTGCCATATTTCTTTTTTTCTTCTATCTTCTCTCTTCTCACTCTCCTAATTTCTAACATTTCCTAATATTTCCATGGATCTCTGATCTCATATGCCCTCCATTAGGTTGCCAACACAACCCATCCATACCTTATCCTGGGTATCTCTTCTCCCATCAATTCTCTATAGACAAGCCAGCCAAAGAGCAGGAGGCTCTCTTCTTCCAATCAGGGATTTTTAACATAGTGTCCTTGAACCCTCACTGAACAGATTTAATGGACTCTGTAAGTTTCGATAGAAACAAATAGTTTTTTTTTTTTTAATTTTTACTAACCTGAAATGGAAAAAGCATTTCTGATAAGAAGTTCAGAGACTTCATCTGACTGATGCCAAAGGAGCCCATGAACCTTTGCTTTAGGTCTTTGAGGTACCATGTAGCATTCAAGCTTCATATCTCTTACTGTCATTACGTGGACATTAGTCTCCAATTGATGATCCTGCATTTCCTGAAGGATGACTTTTATACCACTATTTGTGCATTGTTTATCAGTGGAAATGTACTGTAGCTACTTGTGCCCACTATACATCTCTCTATTGATTTTTGAGTCAGCCACCCCTTTAGAATACTTCATAGAAGCAATTCTTTTTTATACTCTCCGACCTCCTTTCCTCCATGTAGTATGTTATGTCTAGTGGGGTGGGATTGGAGGGGTTAAAAATATTCTTTATTGTACTACCCAGCTATTTAATACTTTTCTTTCCAAAATGATGCCAAAACCATGCTCTGGTTTCCTTAATATTGTCTTTTCCTTACCTTTCATCTACTTTGTATGTATCTTAAGGTATACCTAGTTATTTACATGTTGTATCTCCCCTTTAGAATATAAACTCCTTGAGGTCAAGGACTGTTTTTGGTTTTGGTTTGTATGCTTAGTACAGTGCCTAACACGTAGTAAATACCTCATACATGCTTACTGATTGGATGATTATTCCTAATATGTACAGCTTTGTGATTTATTCCCCCAAGACCCCTTCCATGTATACATATATCTATATCTACAGATATAGATATATGTATATTTATAGATATAGATATAGATATTCCCACCCACCTATTCTGTCTTCTCTTCCCTCAGTTTTTTAAATGTTTTTGTCACAACTTAATAATTCTTATAATCTTAATTAAGTTTCAAATGCAAACAAAATAAAAATAGGTTGCTTGAAAGTTATCATAGATAATCTACCCATTGATGTTGCTCTTTTTCAACCCTTTAAAGTACATTCATTTTTTAAAAATTGTTTTTTTAAATTTATGGAATAAAATAAGCATTTCCATACTATAACAAAAAGATGATTGTACATGAAACAGCAAATCTATGTGTAATTTGCTGTTCCTTTTAAATATACAGCAATATAAATTTATTTCTTTTCTTCCTTCCTCCCCACCCAAGAGATGGCCACTGTTAGACACAAATAGGTGTATGTGTATGGGTGTGTGTGTGTGTGTGTATATATATATATACACATACACATACATACATAATACATGTATGTATATATATGCTTCTGTCTATATTGTATATATAAAATCAAAATCATTCTTAAAATTATATTGCTGTATACAATGTTCTTTTGGTTCTCCCCTTTTTACCCTTCAGTATTTCAAGCAAGTCATTCTTACTTAAGTTTCAAAATATTTCTTGGATATGCACATGTTCAGAGCATGACCAACTCTAGCTGGCCCAATTCCCTCCCTCTGGCTTTGGGCACACAGTAGGCACCCTACAGAAGGGGAGGACGTACCTCCTCCCGTGTTTCGTAGGGGGAATGGGCAGAAAGTGAAACTCAAAGAAGCTTCTCTTGGTAGCTTTATAAAAGCTCAAAAAATCAAGCTAAACAAGTATTAAGAAATAATGGTGATATTAACCATTTCACTATCGAATCACGTCACTTCATTCTTCCAGTGACCTTAGAATACAAAATTTGGTAATACAGCACTCACTCACTCAATAAATGTGAAGTCTTACTAAGTTTAGAATAAATGTGTTTATGACTGGGACAAAATGATTTTCTGCTCTAACAGGAAATTATTTCTGAGAAAGAGGTGGTACTGCTTAATGTTTTATACAACATGACAATTTTCCTTTCAGATCCTTGTGAGAGTTTCTTTAGTGCCAGAATTTCACACATAAATATTCAGAGATAAATGTTTCTTTAAAAATGAAAGACTCCGAGTGTGCCTTTTTTTTCTTAACAGAATGATGTCAGTTAACCCAAATTAAGTACTGATGATATGCAAAGAATTGTTTTTCAATGCTTCTTCCTTTCCACTCCCGAATTCTGAGCTCACACACACAAAAATCTCATCTGAAAGCAGTAACTTTTTTTCACATTTATATCACTCAAATATGGCTAAATGGATTCTCTTCAAATTCGCAGGAAGCTAAATTTTAGTCTGTGGGAGGTTTTGATGGTCCAATTATAAAATCTTATAGAGGCTTATAATAAAAATGCTGATAGATTTTTACACAGTGATCTGAATGGCATTACTCTATAGTGTTACTATAGTACTGTCTTTTTTTTTTTTTTTAACGTTTGGCATTGAACACTTCTCAGGCTCAAATCGACAAGGAATTTTAGAGCTCTACTAGATTTCCAGGTTCTTAGAAAGCAAAATTAATGAATCGACTAAATTTGGCTTTTGAGTTGTACCTCATGTGAGACTTTGTTTTGCATGTGAATTTATTTATAGCAACAGTATGTTCTAACCATAATCTTAGCAATAATTTCATTCTTCACAGAAATATAGATTTGAGTGGCATGCTCTAATTCAATAATGTAGGACTCTTGAAAAATATTATGGGGAGATTTCTAAAATATATAGAGTATGCATACTGATTAGAGATTATTGTGAAATTGCAAACTCTTTAGTAACTGACCGTTTATCGAATGGAGATTTGGGCTTGTAAACCAGTTGTAGAGGTTACATTCACAATAGTATGTACCAGGCTAGCAGCAGTTTAGTAATTTGGTATGTAAACAAGCATCTGTCAGAGGAATGTAAGAATGACATCATAAAGAATGTATGGAAAATTTTAATTGAGAAAGAATGATGCGCAATTGTAGCATGACTTTAAGTCAAATTGATTTTGCCAACTGGGTAAAAGTGGGGTTCTTGCAAACCATTCCAATACCCTAAAGTATTTAAAATGTAATGTCCTGTTAATGTACCTAAAAATTAGACTCTGGGTCATCCAATAAGAGTACTACTTACAGTAATACAGTCTATGTAATACACAATTATCTTGACAATAGTTTTATTTTTCAACAATTTTGTCATAAAATAGCAGTAAGATACATTGAATTTGATTCATTTTTTGTGTGTGAATCATTTAATAGGCCATTACATGTACTATATTAGACTCCATTTTCCTTTCGGAGCTTTTCATTCATTATAAGACTGTCTTTAATGGAAAGAAGTTTAACCTTCCCTCCCAGATAGATTGAACCCCATAACAGTGTAAACATTCTCATTATAAAATAAAATCCCCTTCCCCAAGGGCAGTGCTATAATTATGTTGCAGAGCATTATATGAATGTTTCTCTTCAAAAATGCTGTCTCATTCTTGCTCTCAAGTTTTTATCATTTTCAGACCATCAGTAATAGTTTAAAATTATCATTTAATAAAAATAAATCTGATCTGATTATTTTTTAATTTTTTGAAGTTATTTTAATCAAGTTTAAGAATAAGTCATCAGTAAAATTACTGTTGATTTATAAATAGGATAATTAGAGGCTTTCCTCCTAAGTACTGTTCACTGGCATTGTGGCTGTTTTTATTGCCTAGTCAAACCTCTTCATTCAATTTTAAAATTGCCTTTTGAATGAACTGCACTATGAGCTTGCCAAATAGTGTCACCGTTAATACTTTACCTCCTCTATTTCATTGTCCAGTCTGTAAATGCACAATAAATTGTTTGATAAGGAGGTCAATGAGGTTGTACTAGTTTTTAAGTGAATTACAACCAAACAGTTCAGATTATGTCACACGCTCACTGTTATTTTAGTGCTGTGTTTAAAAGATAGCAGTGCAGCACTTAGTTTATTTTGTACAGTTACATCAAGAATACAGTATGTACAATCAAGAGACTGCCGTTCTGCTGCAAATTGCCAATCTTTTCATAAAGAGAAAGGAAGAGAAAAATTACTCTTTCATATTCATAGAACTAAATTCACCCTTCTGTAAGGGTTTACTGAAAGTGACAAACCAACTGCGTTTCCAGTGCCTAGATAGACAGCCTATCTTATGTTCCATGTGAATGGGTTAGAAAAAAGATTTCTAAAGCCAGAAGATTATTTCAAGACATACTACTTTTATAAAGATGCCAAAGGAAGTATTCATGGGGCGGCCCTAGGTCCATGTGTTATTAATATAAAACTATTTGGCTGGTCACTGCTTTTTTCTACATTACTAAATAGCAATTGTGGTCCATAGGTATATAAATTCATTGAGTTTGTAGTGTGCATGGAGGATTATAATATCAGATTATAGGTAAGTTTGGAACAAACACTATCATACCTTTCTACTCAAAAGCACATAACTCTGTCTCTGGCTTACTTTGTGAAATAAATTGAGGTTTACATACATACATATATGTATGTGTTTGTAAACATGTGTATGTATGTATTCTTTTTTCCCTTATGCAACATTAATGACTGTTTGGGGTTTTTTGTTTTTGTGTTGGGTTTTTTTTTTTTCTGAGAAATATAAAAGTAAGAAACTTTGTGCTTGTTGAGTCTAAAGGAAAGTGTGTGTGTGTGTGTGTGTGTGTGTGTGTCCCTTTGTAACAGAAGGAATGTTTCTTATGTTTCTGTCTTCAGACAGTTGGCACACATTTCATCTCAGCAGCTGCTTTCTCTTAAAGTGCAGTAGAGTGTAGGACTGTAGTGACACCAGCATTAATACTTCACATTCTGCTATCATATGCTGTCACTGTGAAATATGGATCTAGGTTACATGTGTTTGCAGACTTTGTACTGCTGAATTATGAAAGCTGACTCTGTTGGAGGATTGTGTTGTATTCAGAGACTGTGAACTGAACAGTAAATGAATGCAGTCCGATACTGTAGTGATACACAGTGCACTCCCCTTTTGGCCTAATTGAGCCCATAGCTTTAAAATTTGGAATTGCCAAATCAAACTTACTGCCCCAGAAAATAGCTTATAATAGACAACTAAATAATTCTGTCAAAAAGGCACCTTTTACTTATTGCGCCTCGCTCAAATAGTATTTTTAGATCTCATTTGTGGATTGGTAGAAATCACTGTACTCCAGATGCATAAAACAATAAAGCCTATTAAAAAAGGAATTAAAGGAAACTTTGTCCTATTTAGTTAAAAAGGTCAGGTAAAATAGCATTAGAATAAATTAATTTCATTGAAAAAATTCAAAATGGTATGGCCAGAGATATCCTGTTTTAGGCTTTCAAAAATCAATGTACTTTGAGGGTGTCTTCATAAGCACTTTTTTGTGTCTATGATTTTGAATTCTTACATCTTAACTTTTCCATTTTAGGATGCTGAATGTATTGATTTGTATTTAGACTTATCTCTCTTGAGCTAAGATGTGGTGTGGCTCACTTTTGTGATTATGGTACAAAAGGCAGGCATTCAGAATTTCTTATTACAGTTCACTTACTTCACTTCTCTTTTCCTCTATATAGTTATGTATAAAATTGTGACCTGAGTTACTTACCATTTTGGAGACCATTCTACTACATTGAACTTTAGGTTATTTGGGTTGTAGTGGCTTTTGTTACAGTGAATTTTGTTTAACACTAACGTCTGGCACTTGGAATTTGTTATCGTCATAATAGAGATTTTCATTGTGCTGGTATCTGTTATAATGTGATTTGTCCCATATTAGTTTGCTTAGGGTTGCTCAATTGAAGTACCGTCGCTTTGCATTTCTTTTCATATTGTACAGTGTAGCCCAATTTTTGCCTCATGGTTTTATATCTTTAGAAGGACTTCTAGAATAACATGCATTTTCCTGGGTAAGGTTAAAATCCCAAACTATGAACATTCAGTCATGTCAACAAAATGATTCTTAAACCAGGGCATCATTTGAAAGCAGTGTGCTTATGCAATGCTGCTGTAATGCAGGACGGAGTATTAACTTCTTTTGGTGACAATATACGCTAATGATACTGACCGAGGACAACTACAAGTGTTCACTTGTATGAACTTGAGGAGATTCCTTTCCCCTTACCCTCTTTTCTCCCATCTTAAAAATAAAACCTTCACACCCGTTCCTTTCCTGTAGATAACCATAAAAATGAAACCTAAGAAGTAAATACCAGATTTCCACCACTTGGAAGGGAAATGCCTCTCTGACATGGTGTTCATATTTTTTTAAGTAGAATGTAAGTTTCTTGAAGAGAGGGATTGTTGGTGTTTGGGGTTTTTATATTCTCAGTGCCTACTACAGATCTTGACACATGGCAGAACTTAGGAGATGTTTGTTGATTGATTATGAAGAACATTAGTTGCATTCAAACATAGCTTGCTATTTGATATCCAGGACAGTATGTGAAGAAGTTATAATAAATAACTAGTATTTATCACTTTTAAGATTTACAAAATGCTTTGTTAGATACAATGTCATTTCATTTGCATAACAACCTTATGAGGTCAGTATTGTTATTTTGCAGATGAACAATCAGAGGCTGAGGCAGAAGTTCTTTAACTTGCCTAGAGTCACTTAGCTATTAAGTATCTGAGGCAGGATTTGAATACAGGTCTTTCTGACTCCAAGTCTAGTGCTCTATCTGCTGAACTACCTAGCAGCATAAATGAATAGAAAGGAGACCATATTCAGGTGTTTTGCTTTCTTTCCTAATGGTGGTAGAGTTCTCTACTTCTGTTGACATATATGCTTTCTGATTACAAACCAGAGCATGGATTGCTTGTATCTCTCTATCCCTTTTCATTTGAAATTCAAAGTCTTTTATCTCATTTTAGAAGCTCCCCTCCAGGAGCTGTGCAATGCCCCCAATGAGATTATTTTCTGCATCAGGAAGTTAGGCTATGAGTTCATCTTCAGGCATAGTTGTGATTTGGATGTGTTTCTGTGAGATGTTAATTTGTACCTTTTCTTTGAGTGGAATGGACGCTGGATAGACCATATAAGCAGAGGACGTATTTGGGAGTAAGGCATGGCCAACAGGACATTTTCCATTGTACTTTAATACTCGTTGACCACTGGCTTTGATTTAGCTATGTGAAGTTTGAATGTTTGTTGAGAAGAAGGACTCTTTACTGAGACTGGTTCTCTCAAGGACTCTAAAAATGCTACTGTTAGCCGATTCCAAAAACATAAAACACATCACCAGTTTTGGCAGTGGAATCAAAAGTGTGAATGAAACCAGTGAAAGGTGAAAGCAGCATATTTCTTTCTTAGACACAGCTCTATGCAAGTCAGGGCAATTAAATGCAGTTTACCCTGCTGTTTTTTCTTTGTGTAGGACATAAGGGATTTCAGTTTCCTTTGTGATTTTTTCCCTCTTTTCTAGAGCCATTCTTTTTAAGAAGGGGGAAATATTGTTTAAAAGATTTTTAAACTGGATTCCCAAGCTGTTAAAAAAATTCTAAGAGGAACTGATATTTTTAATCTTTAAAGGAAACCAAATTTCATTTTGGTCCCCTGATTGATTAAGAATTGTACAGATTTTACATGACTGCTTGGATCTCTGAGATTGCTTAGTATGACTGCTCACCTTTCCTTTTCACCAGCTTATCTGACACTCCCCCCACACACTCTGCTGCCTCTGACCTACCTCCCTCTGATTCATATGTGTGGACATGTATGTGTGTATATGCACATGCATATATGTACACATACCTAAATATACACTATATATACATCCATGTGTATATGCATATGTATATGTCAGAGTCATTATCTCTTCACTCTTTCCTTACTGCCCCTATCCAGTGAGTTGCTGAGATTGGTAGAGTCTACCTCTCCAACATTCCTTGCTTTATTTCCTTTCTTCTACTCTCATTGCTTCCCTCCATCTTTCTTTCAGCCATTAGTACTTTTTTTCTGGACTATTGTAATAGCTGCCTGTTTAATCCACCTGCCTCAGATTTCTCTCCTCTCCAGAGTGTCCTTCTTCCAGTGCCAGAGATGTCACTCAAGTATAAGTCTGACCATACCACTCCTCACCCCAAAAGTTCCAATATTTGCCTGCTGTTGCAGGGATAAAATACAAGTTCCCTTTGTCTGCCATTGAGGGAGGAGGGAGAGAACCAGCGTGTATCATGTACCTACTATGTGCCAGGCACTGTGCTAAGCACATCACAAATTTCATTTCATTTGAGCTTCATAACAACCCTCAGAGGTGGATACTTTTATTGCTCGCATTTTATAGCTGAGAAAACTCAGGTAACCAGAGATAAGTGATTTCCCCAGGGTCACACAGCTAGCAAGAGTATGATGTTGAATTTGAACTCAGGTCTTCCTGACTGCAGGCCCAGTACTTGTCCACTGTGCCATCCCTGGCTGGCTTTACAATCTTACACCAGCCTATCTTTCCAGGCTTACTTTACTCTGCACGAGCCTGATTGAACTACTTGTAGTTCCTTATGCAGAAATTTTAATCCATTCCTTTGTGTGCATTGTCTCATGAGTGGAATGCACTTCTTTCTTACCTCCTCCTTTGAAATTGTAGCTCTCTTCGAAGTTCGATTTGTTTGCTACCCCTGACATGAGGTCGTTTCTGACCTCCCCTCGTGGTTAGTGTGTACCCAATATTTTGTGCTTACTTGGTATATACAGTGTATCCCAAAGGTCTGTTACAGTTTGTGATGTGTGTTTGGGCAGGTAGGTGACTCAGTGGATGACTGGGCCTGAAGTCAAGGTAGTCTCCCCTTCCCAGGTTCAAATCTGACCTCAGACACTTTATTAGCTGTGTGACTCTGGACAAGTCACTTAACCCTGTTTGCCTCAATTTTCTCAACTGTAAAATGAGCTGGAGAAGAAAATAGCAAACCACCCTAAGTATCTTTGTCAAGAAAACCTCAGTTGGGGTCATGAAGAGTTGCACTGACTGAAACAACTGACCAACAGCAAGACCTTTAGGACACTGTGTTATTCATTTATTGATTTATTCATGTGTGTATACCCTCTTTCCCCTGATAGAATGTAAGCACCTCAAGGGCAAAAATTGTTTGGTTTTTGTCTTGGTATCCTCAGCATCTAACACAGTGCCTGACACTTAGGTTAATTGGTTAGGTTGAATGTATGTGATCATTTAGTCTGATTTTTGACTAATATCAGTTGAAACTTATTTATTTTTCAGAATGTATCCACAAAATCCTGTATGGTTAGAGTTGGGTAAGGTAAATCAATGCAAAATCTCCAAGTATATAATTATATCAATGAATAATTCAATGTTTTTTTCATCCTTTATCCTGTTTCATAATGTATCATTCCCCAGATTTTGATCAACTCTAGCTTCTTACTCTACTTTACTATATGCAAGAAATGACTAACTATATTTTTGGGGCTGAAATGAAAGCATAAGAATTTGGTTAATTTAGTCATGTACCAGCTGAACTTCGCTTTTCCTTGAGTTTGTATAGTTGGTCCTGATCTAAAGACATAGCTGTAGCTCCCTGATACAGTTTTGAAGAGAAGCTCTTCAAGAGCATGGATGTCATTTAATGTTACTAATTTGAAATTTAGTTCTGTCTGGGTTTCTGTCTTTCCCAATAAGCAACACTTATTATCTTGAACTATAAGCATTCTTAATTATCATACACTATTAACACTTAACAATTTTCAGTGTTAAGAAAATTAAATATTAGAAAAATGGCATTGGAAGCTACTATTACATGACTCTTCTTATTTTGCCGTAACAAAGATAATCCATGCTTTTGATTTTATGAACTCAGTATTAAGTTAATATGAGCTGCAGATTTGCATTTTCTTTTAAATCTTCATGTGAATTATAAATTTCATTGACTTTCTCTGCAAAATCTTCATTTCTGATTTTGTTAGATAAATCAAGTTAGTTTATCTACTCTGAAAACAAGAAGTGTTGTATCCTCCTAACTCTTCTCTGTTTCTAGCTTTTGCCCCATCAAGACCATCCTTCACAAAGATGCTAAAGTGATGTTGTGCTTAGAGTCAAGCATGGAAGTGATTATGTCACTCCCTCTTCTGCTCAGAAATCTTCTGTGGTTCCCAATTGCCTCTAGTACAGGGTTTCTTAACCCACAGTCTATAAACTTAAAAAAAATCAGAACTCTATTTCAGTATAATTGACTTACTTTGTCATCCCATGTATTTTATTTTATACACTTGAAAACATTATTGTAAGAAGGTATCTGTAACTTCACCAGACTGCCCAAAGGGTTTCATGACATACAAGCTGTTAGGAACCCCCACCCAGGTATAAAATTAAAAAAAATTTTTTTTTAGGCTGTCAAACCCATGTACCTACTAACTCCCGTTTGCATTTACCACCTTTTTAAAATAAGTATTATTTCCCTTCCCATACTTTCCATTTTAGTACATGGTCCTCACAACTTGTGCCTGTATACCACATTCCCTCTCTCAACATCTTTGTCCTTGTACAGACATTCCACAGTATTCAGCTCTCCTTCTGAGTTAGTTTCTTTCAAAGCACAGATTAGGCATCACCTCCCATAGAAGGTCTTTTCTGATGCTTCCATCACTCTTAGTTGTTAGTATTCTTTTCCTCGTGAAACTCCTTTGTATACACTTTGCATTTACGTTCCTGTGTGGATGCTGTATTTTCTCAATAGAATGGGAACTTCTTGAGTACAGGGACTATTTCAAAGTTGTCTTCCAATCCCAGGTACCAGCACATTGTAGGCACTTCATAAACGTTTATAGAACTGAATGGATACAAGTTCCCTTTTAGAATTTATCAGAAATGAGCACACACATACAGTTTTTAGACATACTGGTTTTTGATGAAACTTCAAATGTGGTAACTACGTCTCTTGAAAGTGCTTTTTCCTTCAGCATAGCCTAAGCCCTTCCCTATCTGGTATGTGCACTGTCAAGGGCAGAATCACTTATTTGGGGAGTTAAACTTCTCAAGTATAAAAAAGAGGTGTAATGCCTGAATTTTCTTAGTCCAGAGTCTATTTCAGAATGAAACAAGATACTGTAAGTCATTGAAGAGTTAACACAAAAAGTTTACATTGCCTAAGCATGGCAAGAATAAGCAGCAGGGAAGCAGTCTCATTCATCTTCAGCTTTGGGAGAAACAGTTTCCTTTACCTCCTTATGAAATCCTTTCTGGTCAGCTGAACATCAGGGCAAAGCATGGTGACTTTTGAGGTCTCGGGCATCCACCATGTCTGAAAGATCCAATCTCCTTCTGGCTGGGACTTTTTTGTGCCCTTTGGTGACCAGAAACCTCCACTAGGGCAGTTTCATCTGCTTTTAAGGAAAGTTAATCCCTCTCAAGGAAGAAGGGAGGAGTGGCCTGGTGTTACCCCATGTTGGGAAAATGTATACAAAAATGCATACAAAATTTATACATTTATACAGATATATAAAAAGTGTCAAGGAAATATCTTGTTCTGGGGGCACTGTCTCCTTGTAGGAAAAATAAAACCCTTTCGCAGGAGTGAAGAATGTAGAGTGGGCTTAATTCAAGCACATTAGTCCTATCACATCAGACTATAATTGTTTTAAAAACTCCTGTTTACATTTTCCTTCAGTTTAGGTGTATTCTCTCTTACAATGAAAAAATAAAACCTCTAATGCTGCAGTTCTAAAATGTTTTCCTATTAGAGCAGCATGGCTTAGCGGAGATAGTATTGGACCCAGAGTCAAAAAAACCCACGTTCAGGTCCTCGCTCTGACACTTTTGACTGCGACCATGGACAAATCAGGTACTGTCTCCTAAGTTATAGATAGGCTAAAGGATTTTTTAGATAATATCACACATAGTTGACCTATTCTGCATATAATCTTCTATGATATTAGTCATTTAGTATTTTCACTAACAACTTTCAGTGACAAAGTAAGATAAATAGATTCTGTATAGCAGTAAAAATGAACTATTTCAAAAACTAGTTGGATGATTTTGAAATAGGTAGGAAGCTTATGAGAATGAAAAAGAAAAGGTCGGGTCAAATGTGTCTATGTAGACAAATTTTAGATGCTGTTTAGAATAAAACTCAGTGGTTCCCTGTCCTTCATTCCCATATGTACATGCTAATTCCCCAGCTAGATTTGTAAAGTCTCAGGAAAAGGGCCCAGGTCTTCTGTTCCTTTACAGAATGTCAAACAAAAGGAAGAGCCAAGATGGCAGAGCAGAGGCACCAACCAGTGAAACTCTCTCAGCACTCCCCTCCAAATAACTTTAAAACAACTCTTCAAATCAAATTTCAGAGTAGCAGTGCCAACAGAAAGTCAAAGTAAGACATTTTTTCCAGCCTAAGACAACATAGGAGGTCAACAAAGAGATCTGGAGTCCAATCCAGAGTACATTCTGTGGCAGCACCAGTTCCTGGCTTTGAAGGGTGACTGCAACAGCAGTGGCAGCAGCTTTGGGAGTTCTTAGTCTATTGCCAATAAGGGGGTCCAACAACTGGTCAGAAAGAGATTGTAGAAGGCTCTTTGCTGGTACTGGGTTCAGGTGGTATTGACTGACAACTCTGTTGCCCGTAAGCAGTTTTGGGGGGTAGTTCTAGGGAGGAGAAGGGTCCTTGTGGCTGCAAGAGATAGGGAACCAGATCATAGTTCTAAGGCCAAGAGGAATGATAGTTCTTCGAGCTGCAGAGGAGCAGAGGCCCTTCCTGGGTAAAGACCAGAGTGCAAACCAGAAGAAGAGTGACCACACCTCTCTCCAGATCACACCACCTCAGAAATATTAAAAACTTGTAGACCTCCCCAGAACTAGCTCTGAAAACAACAGCATGAAAAAACCCATAGCTTGGAATAGTGCCTCCCCACCCCAAGGTGAGCAAAGCCCAACTTTAAAATATAGTTCCAAGTTAGGAGGCTAGAAAAATGGGCAAAAAGTAACAAAAGAGCGTGACCATGAAAATTACTATGGTGTCAGAGAACACCAAGATATACACTTAGAAGATGACTACAGTGTCAAAACAGCTACAAGCAAAACCTTAAAGAAAAAATGCCTATTAGACCCAAGACCAGCAAGAATTCCTGAATAAGTTAAAGAAAGAGATTCAGAATGGTAGAGGAAAAATTGGGAAAAGAAATGAATGATACAAGAAAACTATGAGAAGAGAATTGACAGTTTGGTAAAAAAAAAAAAAAGGCACAAAAATACTGAAGAAAATAACATCTTAAAAAACAGAATTGGCTTAATGGTAAAAGAGGCATAAAAATTCACGGAAGAGAACTCCTTAAAAAGCAGAATAGGCCAAATGGAAAAAGAGGTATAACAGCTTATTGAAGAAAATAATTCCTTAAAAATTAGAAATGAGCAGTTGGAAGCTAATTATTCCATGAGACATAAAGAAACAATAAAATAAAGTCAAAAGTATGAAAAAAATAAAAGAAAATGTGAAATAACCTCATCAGGAAAACAACTGACCAAGAAAATAGATCAAAGAGATAATTTAAGAATTATTGGAATACCTGAAAGCTGTGATAAAAAAAACAACCTAGATATCATATTTCAAGAAATTATAAATGAAAACTACTGCTAAATCTTAGATTGAGGGCAAAATAGAAATTGAAAGAATCAACTGATCACCTCCTGAAAGAGATCCCAAAATGAAAACTCCCAGGAATATTATAGTCAAATTCCAGAGCTTCCAGGCCAAGGAGAAAATACTTCAGGCAGCCAGAAAGAAATAATTCAGATATGGTGGAACCACAGTCAGTATCACATGAGATTTAGCAGCATTCAAGTTAATGGAACAGAGAACTTGGAATAGGATATTCAAGAGGGCAAAGGATCTAGGATTAAAACCAAGAATAGCCTATTCAGCAAAACTAAGTATAATCTTTCAAGGGAAAAAAAATTAACATTTATTGAAATAGAGGACTTTCAAGTCTTCCTGAGGAATAAACCAGAGCTGAATAGAAAATTTGACATTCAAACCCAAGGCTCAAGAGAAGCATAAAAAAAGCAAACAAGATAGAGTAATCGTAAGAGATTCAATAAAGTTAAGCTATTTACATTTGTATATGGGAAGACGATGTATGTTAACTCCTAAGAACTTTAACATTAATAGCACAGTTAGAAAGAGACAGAAGGCACAGATGTAAGTCGATTATATTGGGATTATCTCTTCAAAAAAAATGTAGAGGTGAGAAAGAGGGGCACTGGGAGAAGGGGGAAGAAGGAAGTAGAATGGGGAAAATTGTCTCACATAAAAGAGGCATACATAGAAGAACTTTTATAGTGGAGGGGGGATAGAGAGTAGTGGCAGGTAATGCTTGAACTTTACTCTCATTGAAATTTGTTTGAAGAGAGAAGTATATGTGTGTGCCAATGCCTTTGTCAAGTTTCATTGATTCTTTGAAGCTGTCAAGTTTCTGGTCCAAGCCTGTTTTCTGATTTGCTAGAGTATTACCTGGCAAGGTGATGCAGGTAGTCAGGGGACAGAAGACTAAATGTTTGACCAAGAATTAGATTTATTTGAGGCTGTAGAAATAAGCAAAACTATGAATGATGTTTTATCAGAAGAGCAAGTATCCCGGAATCAAAATTTGTGTGCTCCATTCCAGGGAGGTGGTGTTATGTGCTAGAGAATAGTCATGTTTGTCTTTAGGATGTAAAGCCACATTTCAGACAATAGGAGGAGGGAAGGAAGAAAGAGGGGGGAGAGAGAGAGTAATAGATAAAATATACATAATGAAATTTGTAAGATTATTATCTATACATTTTATATAAGGGCACATAAACCCAGTCACATAGAAGGATGTCTTTCTGGTTGAGATGGCCACAGGAAAAGATGTAAATTTTTTCTTCCACATTTCATCTTCTCTATTTTCTCTCCATAAAAAGCTGAACAGAAAGTATAATGCCATGTACATGCTAAGTCTGATTAAAATTTTCTTCATTCTTGATCATCTGCAGATTAAACTTGGAGTGGAGTTATTTGTTCTCTGACCCAACATTTTTGAATACGTGGCATTTCATGTGAACAAGGAAATAAACATGCTTAAAAACAAAGTCAGAGAAAATTGTAGATTCAGTCAAATCCTTGAGATGATTACTTAAGGTTTTGGTTTGAGAATAGCAAACAGATGCAAATGCTACTTCTGTCTACCTTTAGTTTCAGAGTTGGCTTTCCATCATCCTCGTAGAGAGAGCTGGATCTTGGTGAGTTCCCATAATATGCTCTTTTTTTAAAAAAAATGATCTGACTAAAAAAAGAATTTGATTAAAGAAAATGCTTTTGGAAAGTGATGCCATAATATCTCATCTTCATTGCCATTTTACTATATCAACTGTCAGACTGTCTCAGGACAGCAGGACAGAGAGTGGAATTTGTCCCAGCCAACATTCAGCCTCCCAGAATTTTGGAGAAAATTTGGGGCCTTTCATCCCCCCAGATGGCCATTAGGATGAAGGCTTTTCTGGGAGAAGATCCAAAATCATCTCAGATGTGTAGGTTTTGGACTTTATTCAAAAGGGCTGCTCCATGGAATTTGAGCCAGTCCCAAGGTCAAATCAGTTTATTTAGGCAGGTTTATCAGCAAACAGAATCCATTTCTATGATCTGTCTCTATCTCATCCTAATGGCACATACCTCTATCTCGAAAGACAAGATAGTTTGGCTTGTATTTTTAAACTAAATTTTATTAATTTGAGGGTATTAACATTTTGGTTAAGCAGGCTCGTTCAGTATGAGATTTTGTCAATAAAATACTCTAGTCTACATTTTAAAAAAATCTGTTTTTTACCCCTCATGAGGTTGTACTTTCAAGTGATGAAACACACTCAGGTGTTTATAATGAAAAAGAAAGAAGGAAGAAAAGTCACAATGTTTATTTTAATGAGCCCATTCCTGGGCAAAATTCTATGTAATTTTTTTTTGCTCTGTTTGTTGTATTTTGGATTTTCTTTCTGTTCTCTCATACCTGCTGTTAGATCAAATGATATGGCTTTATGCTAAGGACTTTTACAAAGTACTGTAAATCACATCCCTATCTTCTCATTTAAAGCCAGCAGGACATCCCATCATGCCTACCTTTTAATTAGATGATATTTTGATCGGTATTCTCCTTCATTAATGATCAGTTTCCTTAAGTCAGTGTACCATTTAACTACCAAATATTAAGTTCCTTATCATATTACAAAGAGAGTGGAAAGAAATGGTGGTAACATGGATGTACTCGGAGGGTGGAGGGGGAGGAAGTGTGTGTGTGTGTGTGTGTGTGTGTGCATGCGTGCGTGTGCGTGTGTGCCTCATCAGAAGCCTTCCTTGTTTTTGTTGCAATTATTACACATTTAAACTATTGTTGAAATGGTTTACTATGGCAGAATTCTGATTTGGAATTTTGTCTTTTTATCCCTACCACCTGGCTCAGGTCCTGGCATTTAGTCAGTACTTAATAAATGCATCATGAGTGATTTTAAAAAAATTAACTGATTGATCAGATGACTCTTTGCACTTAGTGGTCTCTTATTTTTGAAGGTCTGAGTTCTTATAAATTAAAAAAAAATGAAAAAAAAGATTAAGACTTCCTCATTGGGCTTCTCTGACCAATAATGACTAGGCTGCTTTTTGTTCTCTGTTCACATTCAGATTTGAGATGGCCCATTATTATCTTAATGTCTTTCTCACATTCTGCTACAGCTTCTGCTCCACTCTTGATTGTACTGTTTTGTGTTCTAATATTTAATGCGGCACATTTTATGTTACTCTTTTTTATTTCATTTTATGTGCTGCATTATAGTATGTATTTCACTGTTGGATCTAAATTGGGGAAGGGAATCCTGCTTTGTCCTTGTACTATAATGAAGATAAAGTTTGTTAATATAAATGTAAACTGCTGTCTTAGGTGCATCATCACATGAAGACTGCTTCATAATTGAATATGTTGGTACTGGATACATTTAGAAAATTACAGTCCCTAAACACCTACTCAGAGAGAGAGATGAACTTAATGGTTTATTGTATACAGTTTCATTTAAAAATATTTTAGAGGAGTGACTTATTTGTGAAAATATGTACAGTGGAAAGTAATGATGGGAACAGCGGAACAGTTAAAGAAAATATATATGCAGCAATTACATTCAACATTTATTAGGATCCTTGTCTTGAAAGTTAGATATTTTTAAGGGTTTCAAAATATGGGTATTAAAATTAGATTAGTCTAAGAGAAGAAATAAGTTTCCAGAAACACTTTAAAGACACATTGCATTCTTTAATAAGTAGAACTATAAAGTACATTACTTTTTATTAAAGTATCTGCCTTTCTAGAGCAGTGTTCTGCTTAAATGTATATAAAGTGTTAAAAATGACAGGGTGATTTCTATTTCAAACCTCTCTTCATTTTCTTGGTGATGTAGAGAAATCATTCATGTAGCTTTATCTATACTTATATACATGTTTAAAAATAAATATTGAAAAGATTGAAATATAAATACTACAAAAATGTGTCTACACATGTGCTGCAAAACGTTTGCAAGCATACCAATGGTTAATGCGGAATTATGAAAATTCGTATTTGTCAACAACCAAATGTTTTGCGTTGAAAAAGAAACATGAAAGATTTGGAACAAAAAAGTGCCATGCTTAAATATTTTTTTCAATTACATTTTTTAAACTCTTAAGCATTTTTCTGGCGTATTCAAGCCTTTAAAAAGGAAATTAATCACGTTCATGCCAACATCAGTGTGATTGAACTGGTTATTCATGATGTTTTCTAACATAGATGCCTTAACGTGATAGTTGATGGACATTTAATCATGCACAAAACTTCATGGATATTTTTATTTTCTGAGATTTGACTTCATAATATGAATATTGGGTTTTATTTAGTTACAAAATATTTTCAAACAGAGTACTCCGCCTTTTCCCCCCTCTCTTGTGTGCTAAATTCTGGTTTAAATAATTACCAGTAGGTTTAAAGTCTTAAATGAAATTGTGAGAGATTAGAAATCTGAGTCCATAATTCATGTTCACTGTAGACTTGGCACACTGAGCCCCAATGAGGTTGAGCTTTGTACTCTACTTAAAACAATCTTCATCAGGGCAATTTTGCCTAGGAAAATAAAGCTGATATCTGTATCATCTGTACCCAACAGTACCAAAAGAGAACTGAGGAAGTGGTTGTAAGAATGCCTTTATCCCTGTAGTTAAACTGGAAGGAGGATGTGGATTTTAACTGCTTTCCATATTTAATACTGCCGACTTGTGAAAAACAGGGGTTAAAAAGGATGAATATCTTTGTACCTTAATGGGAGAACTATTTCTGTAATAGTATCAAAGATAAACCAGTATATTAGGAACACTAAATGATAAAGGGTGATAATATGCTGTTCTTGAGACTTCTTGGCTCTTACCTAACACATCAGAAAGTGATTGTTGAATTTTAAATAGCCATACAAATGGATGACATAGAAATTTAACTTTGCTTTGACCTTATTCTAATTCACAAGATGACTGCAAAATGACTTTGTTGCATCTGAATGTATGCTGGATGCTAAATCACTCCAGAGTATAAAATCTTTGTTTTGGCATAATGTTGATGCATAAACATTTGTACCCCATACTAACCCTATAAACATCACAATCCATCAGTACAATTACAAAAAAGATTGTTTGTTTTCACACTTAAAGCAGACATGAAATAGAGTGTCCTTAACTTAATCACCACCTTGATTTACCACATTTGCATATATTTGCATATTAATTGGACTACAGATTAAAATTGGTTTTGTAATTTTAATTAAGTGTCCACAAAGGTAAATGATTAGAACTGTTTAAAATACATTCTGACATAAATAGCAGTAAAAGCTTTTGTGATGATGTTTTTGTGGAATTACATTCAGAAAGTGGCCTTTTTATGATAGTAATTTTAATCTTAAATAGAATTATACAGTCAAACAGAACTGTGGATTCATAATCATTTTTTTCAAGATTCATTTAATATTTTGCTGATTTGCAGCACTTGATGAAAATGTACTGTAGGTTTAGCTGATTGCAAAATTAGGCCTCCAGAGCTGATAAACTGAGGGTTTAAACCCATAGTCTTTAGATGACTGTCTTGAATACTTGAAATGTATATCTCAGTATCTGTATCTATGAGTGTCCGTGTGTAGCTTTCTCTTTCATGGGATCATTTCAGAATCTTCTTTTAATGATTTATCCTTTAAAAATCACCTTTGAATCACCTTAAGGGACTCTTTTGTTTCCATTTGTAATTAGGAAGAGTATAAAGTATTTCAAGTTCATGATAGTATATTTTTGGTATTTAGAAGAACCACCCTGGCATCATTAAGGAAAACAGAAAGCCATAGTTAAGAATAAGCTCCCTGGCATAGTAACAGGTCATACATTCTGGTGAACTCCCCCTGAGATGGGCACTGTTCTAATTGGGAAGCAAACCATTTTTTCAAACCTAGTATGTTTAAAGTGTGGCATTTGCTTTCTCTTATACCAGACAGAAAATTGGTTTTACCAGACGGTTACTGGATGCCTAGCACCCCTTTCTTCCAGCTGGCATTTTCCTGTTTGGATCATTTTAAATCTTGGATGCTGAAACCCTCCCCACTCCCAGCTGCCACTTTCTTCACTGGCGGTCCCCTAGTCTCAGCTCCCTGATGCTTCCTTGCGCCCAGCTGCTACTTCTCTGCCTGGGCTCCTGGCTGTTTGGAGTACGCATTGGAGATGATGGGCTCAATAAGCTTTTCCCTATGAACAACTCTTTTACCCTCTATTATAAGCTATAATGTTTTTTAATTAGTTTGTGAATAAATGATGAAAAGTAGATTTCTAAGTAATGAGATAGTAATATGTAGATAGTTTCATTGTAAGGTTCATGCAGATCAAATCATTTATACATTTTACTGAACTTCCTAATATGAGAGGAGAAGGAGAAGGTATCATTGTTAGGAGTAAGTCAATATATGTTTAAGAGCCAAATTTGAAATCCTAACACACTATCAGAATTTGTTTGGGGATTCAGAATTCTGTTGCACATTCTATCATATCTGACCACATTTGTGAAATAATTCTAAAACCATAGTTGGAGAATTGGGGCCTGGGGTCAGGAGGAGGCTCCATTTTTTCCCTTCTTTCTGTTCAGACCTTTAATTTTGTTGACATAGGAAACTTGTAGTAAGGAAACTCTCTACCAGTACAAAACCAGAAACTATTCTACAGTTTAAGAGAGTTTCTTGGGTGCATGTAATAGTTAAGTGACTTGCCCCAGAGTCAATCACAGCTAGTTAAGGTCAGGAAGTGTTAGATTCAAGTCTTCCAGACTTAGACATTGAACCTCTATCCACTGCACCACACTGAGGAGGTCACTGATTTTGAAATGCTTCAAAATTCATTGAGCTTTTCCTTTTGTTGTTACCATAAAAGAGTCTCTAGAATTGAAATATGTTGAGAATTTTTATCTCTGGGAAACAGTCTTAATTCTGTTTTCACTTTTATTCCAGTAGCATGGTTTATGTATAAACTTTTTATTTTGTAGCATGCTATTCTGATATATGACACAGAAATGTATAATGAAGCAGGAAATAAGAGTGCATCCTTTTTTACCCTAACTTCATTGGATAGAAAAGCTCATTGTTCCTGCTTTTCTTTACTAATATTCATAAGACCCGCCCTGAACAGAATCATGAAGTAGACTATCTTTCTTCTGTGCTTTCCTACAGCTCATTTGGCACCCTCTTCTTCCCTTTTGGCACCTCCTACAGTCACTTATTCCCCATTTGCCTCATACTAAGACAAGCTTACCCTTCGGGTTCCATATTCTACCTTAGTCTCAATTCCTAAACAAAACTCTGGAAGATCTCACCAAAAAGCTGTGCTTTTTGCAGGTCCTGGAAATGGATTTTGAGAGAGCAACTGTTCTTTGTTCTACTTTCTCATTGTTTCTTTCTGCTAAAGAAACAAGCAATCCATTCTGATGTGGAAAAGAGTGTTTAATGTACTTAGATAACACTGAGGTGAAAACACACTAGGTTTATCATTGCATTTTAAAAAGAGAATTTTAGAGTGCCCTAACCCAAAGGACTCCTGTGTTGGTGAAAATTTAAGGAACTGTGACAGGCCATGTAACGGGGAGATATTTCTGAATAGATGAACTCATCAAATCACAAGAAAGTAAGTAGCTGCCTACTTGTATGGCTGACCCTGATCCAGCCCTATTTAACCATCTTCCATTTACTTCTACTATATATCCTATGTCCCTAGTCTCCGAGAATCAATCCATTCATCTTCTTAGAGTAAAATACTTTTGGTGTTTCTTTAAAACACAGATTCCTAAAAACCTAACAAGAGTAGATTAGAAATGACAAGCAGAATACACAGGTCAAATCCCATTACAGTAAACTTAGGGAGATGTCCAAATTCTCGTGGAATTTCATTGTAATGAATAGTTTTGAAAATAAGTTCAAGACATACTAATACACAAGGAAGTTCTCTTTTTATTTAGATTAACTAAAATAAACGGTGCTTTCTGATGTACAGACCACAAACAGTAATTTTCTAAAATGTGGGTAAAATGGAAGAACTCAAGCCCAATTCTTTTGCCATGTCTCCTTTCTCTTCTGCCAGGATCAACTGTTTTCACTGCTGTCATTCTTTCTCATAAAGAGAACTCTTTCATATTTCCCTGATTAATTAAGGCTCTGGAAGAAAAGGTTATTTCTTAACTAGACAGTTCTTTTATATCTGGTGTCTGTACACTGAATCAGGTGGTTGATCCCCCCCACCCTTTATCTTTTGGACAGAAATTGAAAAAAAGGGTATTTTTTTCCTTAATAGTCAATTCATAGTACAATATTAAACTTTGGTGTAATGATGTCAACAAATCATTTTTACCACAGGTCAAGTCTTGGAAACATCTTAATTAGAATTTATTTTATTACAGTATTTATTGAAATGGCATTTGACGTAGTCCAGTTGCTGTTAGACTTTTTTTAACCTTGATTTTTTTGGGGCCTATCCTGATTTTTTTCAGACCCTGAATGCTTATTTTCATCGTATTATGCTGTTTGTTTAGTTGTCCAGGAAATGCTGTACTATTTGATGTGGTATTGTTAACATTAAGCAAACAATTCAATGACAACCCATAGGTATGGTTGCTAAGTATAAATAGTAATGATGGATGAAGTACTCCTTGTGGGTAGACAAAATGAAGTTTTATTATTCAGATCATCTCAAAAAATTGAAGATAATTTTTACTCCCCCAAATGACATTTTGTTCTCCTTTACCTCCATTTTTATTGGCCCTTCTTTTTCCCTGTCTAGACCATACTTCAGACTTTAAAAGACTGGTGATTTCATCCACGTGGGTACTAATTCCTTCCACCTTTGCAGAGCTCCATCCTTTCAGAAGTCAAGCCAAGTCAAGTCATTTATTAAGCACTTTAACTATGTGCCAGTCTCTGTGATAAATTCTAGAGAGATAAAGTAAAAAACAGAGTTCTTGACTTCAAGGAACTGATATTGCGATGGGAAATAACTTGTAAACAGCTACATTTGTGCAGCACATATACAGGACAGAAGCCTGGAGGCTGAGGCAAGGAGAATAGTCAGTGTAAATCTTGTCACGGGCAAGAGGAGTATCCAATGTGAGGAACAGTGGGAAAGTCAATTTCACTGTGTCGTAGAGGTTCATGAGTCAATAAGAGCCTCATTCCTCCTCAGTCCCCTCAAAAATCGTTACCTGGTGGCCAACCTTCTGATGATAAACCATTCTAACTTAGCTGATCCGATCCGATGATGGACACAAAATTGGTTTCTACTACCTGCCTTTCTAGCTTAGGAGGAACTTCTAGAATTTGCATTTTACTGATACAGCCTTTAAAAATCATATCAAGGGATACTCACACAGTGAAATGAAGAATCCAAGTCAGATTTCAATGTAGGACATGAAAATCATATCAAATAAATAAATAAATTGGCTTCTAGAAACAAGGTGCACAAGACCTTATACCAAACCTTTCTCTTGTCCTCCTATCTGTTCTTCATACCCATGACAACTAGGGTGTCTTCGTTGCCAGCTCAATACAAAGAGATCAGTTCAACATCCATCTTATAAATCACGGGTAATACACAGACATTTAAACCTAAGAATAATATCAATTTTTTGGTGTTTAGCACTAGAGTTAGCCTGTAAAACTAAATTGAGGAAGTAATTTTAGAATATTAGGAAAAACTTCAGTTTTAGCTAATGTGAAGAAATTGCAAATGAATGAGTAGTGGTTATGTTGAAGGTAATTATTATTGTCCACGAAAATAGAATCATAAATGCACTATACTAGTATACTTTTTCATGTATCATTCATAAAAACTGTATTAAAATATATGAATTTTTTAGATCCTGAATTATTTTATAGCCTCTGAAAAAGTAGACTTTTGATGTCTCAGTGATAGTTTTAAATATTTTCCATATGTGATATAGGTACAACAGGGCTTTGATCAAATGAGATAATAAATATTACATATAATATACCCAAAAAGTTGGAAAATCTTACATTCTTACATAAGTTTGTGTGCCTGTGTGTAATATGAGAAGAGTTAAGAATGTTTCAAAATGCCGTCAATTAAAATAGGAAAGTTATGGGGGGATGGAAAGTTTTGAGTTCGAGATGTAATGGAGAGTCTGAACTAAAATTGTTGCTGAGTGAAGAATAAGGAATATGTAGGATAGATGTTAGTGACGTGGAAATGAAGATTTGATGAGATAAATATGATGAGTAAGAGAATATCAGTTGCTCTCTCCACAGCTACCAAAGATGTCTTCATTGTCAAATCTAATGTCTGTTTCTCAATCCTTGTCCTTCTTGACCTCTCTACAGTCTTTGACGCTGTCGGTAATACACTCTTGATATTCTCATCTCACTAGGTCTTTATACCATTTCTCTCTTCTGGTTTTCCACCTACCTATCAGGTTCCTTTGTTAGACTGTCATACAGGTCATACCCACTGTTTAATGAGTGTCTCCCAATGCTCTTTCCTAGGCCTTCTTTCTCTTCTCCCTCTATACTGATTTGCTTGATGATCTCATAAGTTTCCATGGATTTAATTAACATCTCTGTGTTGATGATTATTAAATTTTTTTCTAGCACTAACCTCTTTCCTGACTTCCAGTTTCACATTTCCAACTACTTATTGGATTAAATAGTCCCATAGATTCAGAATAAAAGTCCTATAGATATCTTAAATTCACCTTGGCCAAAACTGAACTCATTATCTTTTCCACCTCCCTTCCTAAATTCTCCTCTCTTCCAAAATAGATCTGTCATATACTCCCTGTTTCTTTCCTTGGGCATGGCCAGCATCTTAGTGCAAACCCTCATTACCTAATGCCTGGATTATTGAGTAGCCTTCTGGTTGTTCTCCCGTCTCTACCCATTCCAATACATCCTCTAAACAGATCATATGAAAGTGATCTTACTAAAGCACAGGTCTGACCATGTCACCAAAGTTCGTTGAGGCCTTGTTACCTCTTGGACCAAGTATAAAATCCTCTGTTTGACTTTTAAAGTTCTTCACAACTTGGCCCTTTTCTACCATTTCATTCTTATATTTTACATATATATGATCCAATGACTCTGGCCTCTTTTCCATTCCTTACACAAGACACTCCATCTGTCTACCCAATTCCTTTTTACTTACTGTCCCCCACATCTGAAATGCTCCCTTTCTTCAGTTCCACCACTTGTTTTCCAGGTCTCAGCCAAAATCCTACCTTCTACAAAAAGCTTTTCTTTGTCCCCCTTAATGCTATTGCCTTCCCTCTAAGATGATTGCCTCTACACTATCCTTTATATATATCTGGTATGAGGGCTTGTCAAGCCCTTTTCAGGATTGCTCATATATCTTTGGTGTCCACCTGCCACCCAACTTTCACCTGGCTCCAAGAAACTTTAACATGCACAGTGTCTACACCTCAGTAAAAGCATCTTGGTGGAAGAGTTAAACTAGACTGAAGGTAAACCATAGACCTCATACCTGTCAGTGAGTTAGGGAGATGTCTACCCTATGCATGTGATGACTTCCTACAGGGGAATGGGCATGTGAGAACAGTTTGATCCAACAGTCGTGAAGGTCTGAAGCAGGGCCTGTGGACCATTTAGAGCTTGGTCAGGCATTGAAGATACCAAGGTCATCCACTGCATCCCAGGCCATCACCAGTCATCTTGATTTTTGACCTGCTACTGAACTTTGATGACTCTGGGACAGTGTGAAGAGTGAGGTTGATGACTTGGTGCAAGTTATCATTTGCACCTGCCTCACTTAAATCCACTCACTCAAAAGTCAGCATCACCCTGTGATGTCACTGGTCCTCTTCAGAAATGAAGGGTGAACAACAACAATAAGGAAATAGAGAAGAGGGGTGGGATTGGGAAGAGGGTAATGAGTTCTGAACATGTCTAAGAGGTTATTGTAGTGCCAATGCGATATTCATAGCACCTACAGCGGCCATGACTATCCCGGTGCAATTCTGAATCATGAAATACAGAAGACTCTTCCCATGGAAGACAGAACCAAAACATTTATTCAGACACCAGAAAGCCGAATCCATCCTAGTAACACAAATCTATCCACAATAACAATGCAGAGGATAGCACCAGCCCCAAGCCTTTTCCCTGCTTGGCTTCCCACAAACCAGCTCCATTAAATAAATCACAAACAAGCTCTTTCACTCACACTAGCCAGCTGTCTGCATCCTTTCCAGCTCAGACTGCTCTCTGACTAACTTCCTCTCAGCTCTGCTGTAGCTCTGCCTCTTCCTATTGTACCCTTCCTGCTCTACCCCTTCCTGTTCCATGTGATTTAGACTCATGTGACTCAGGCATCCATGTGGCTTAAGCAGGTCACATGGGCCTATTAATGAATGGGAAATATCTTCCCACTTAAATTACCATTACTGTTGTGTATAGAAAAGGTACAAATATGATTTTGAAATGTCCATTAGGAAGTTGGTGATATGTGACCACAGCTCAGAAGACAGACTGAATCTGATTAACTCTGGGAGTCATCTGCATAGAGAGGATAATTAAACCCATGATAACTGATGAGGTCACTAATTGAGAGAGAATAACAAAAAAAAAAAAAGAAAGGGTCTCAGGACACAGACTTGGAATAAGCCCATAGTTAATGGGTATGACATGAATGAAGATCCTATGAAGGAAACTAAAAAATCATGCTCAGACAAGTGGGAACCAAGAGAGAACCATGTTGTGCAAACTCACAGAGGAGAAAATATCAAGGAGAAGAGGGTGTCAACATTATCAGATGCATAGAGAGATCAAGAAGGATGAGAATTGAAAAGAGAATATTCGGTTTGGCAAGTCAGAATTCCTAGTTATCTTTTTTTTTCCAAATAAATTTTATTTTCAAAGATCACCTTTTCTATTTTCCACTTCATTCTCCCTCTTCACCCTATTGAAAAAGCAAGAATAACTAAACACCTGCTCCAAGCATGTGTGGTCAAGCAAAATAAAACAACTCATTGGCCATATTTTTTTTTTTTAGACATGACCATTCTAAGTTCTAATCCTATTCCTTCTCAGTCAGGAGATAGCTTTAGTGTTAGTCCTTAGGAATTCTGGTTGGTCATTGTGTTGATTAAGGTGTTTTTTAAAAAATATTTTGTTTTATTCAGCCAAGATCCAACTTTTTACCTTCCCATATCCCCCCCATTTCACCTCCCATCTCCCACCCCAGTGACCCCAATGACATCATAGGCATTAAAACAAAACATGTATTATTATAATCATTTAAAACAAATTTCTGCATTGACCATTTCCTAAAAAAATTGTCTCATTTTCTGCATTGTGTTTTTTATCTCTAACAAGAGGTGCATAGCATGTTTCAACGTTAGTGCTCTGAAATCCTGGTTGATCACTATACTGATAAGAGTTCAGTACAATAATATTCCATCACATTTATATACCATATTTTCTTCATCCATTCCCAAATTTATAGGTACCCCTTCAGATACCTATTCTTTGCCACTTCAAAAAAAGCACTAAATATGTTTGAACGTCCTAGAATTTGTATGGCTAGGGACTAATCCCTTCCTTCCCTATAATTTCACTGCCCCCCCTTCTCTCCTTTTCCTCCTATTTCACTGAGGAGTGAAATGTATTTCTGTGTGTATATATGTATGTGTGCACGCATGCATGTGCACATATACACACACGTGTCTGTGAGTATTCTTCCAGCTTTTGACCAGTTCACATCATAGTTATCTTTGGAGAGAGCAATTTCAGTTAATTGATATTGAAAACCAGATGGCAGAATATTTATTTATAACAGAATGAGAGAAAAGAAATTAGAGATACCAAGTGTAGGCAACTTTTTCAAGGAATTTGGTTGAGAAAGGAAGAAGAAACATAGGATTATATCTAATGGAAACGGTAGGACCTAGGTAAAGTTTTCTTTTTATAGTTTTTAATTGGTTTCTAAGAATGGGAAGAAGATGTGTGTGTGTGTGTGTGTGTGTGTGTGTGTGTATGTTTGTAGAAAATGGAAAAAAAACAATAGATAATAAGACTTGAAAATTATCAAGAGAATTTGTATTATAATGGAAGCAGTCTGCTGGAGAAAACAGAAGTCAATAAAGAATAGGGTACATGTAGAACACTTAGCCTAGGCAACTAAAAGGGTCATTTCTTCATCAGAAACTGGAGTAGAGCAGGAAATAATGAGGACTTATATCGAGTGGTTGTGGGATAAGAAGAAGCTCTCAACAAATAGCTTCAATTTTCTTGGCAAATTATGAGACAAGTCAGAAACTCATCTATTACTGATACATTTTTCTAAGGCCTTGAACCTATTTCTATTTTTATCCTGTACCTCCTTCTGGAGTAAAAAATTCTATTAGTTTACTAGCCACTGTGTAAAGTAGCATTTTTTTTTTTTAGTCTAAGAATGATTTCTTTTGAACTTCAAAGGGGATGTTCTAGCATTTGTTGAAGAACTTTATATTTGCCCTTTCTATAATTTATAATATGAATTGTAGTACCCGTATGCTTTTTGACCTTCATCTGAATTGATAGGTCTTAACTTTTAACTATATTTTCATAAAGAAACATGTTTAATACCATAGCTATTTAAGTTCTCCTTCTAGGCCTTTTCCATGCCCTTTTCCATGACCAGAATACCCAGTGTACTCCAGGCATATGTACACCATGGTTTGGAACTGCCCTCCAGCACTTTGGGGAGGAAGAAATGCAAAAACTTGCTTTGTTGTTGAGCCATTTCATTCATGTTCCATTCTCCATTTCAGATTTTCTTAGCAAGGATATAGGAATAGTCTGCCATTTCCTTCTCTAGCTCACTTTATAGATGAGAAAACTGAGGCAAACAGGGTTAAGTGACTTTCTCAGAGTCACACAAGTATTAAGTGTCTGAGGTCACATTTGAACTCAAATACTCTTGACTCCAGGGCTGATGCTCTATGCACTGCACCACCTGCCCTTCTTAAAAGCCTAAAAGAGGCAGTAATTTGACAATATAGCAGTAAATGAATGAATGTGGAAGGTAATTTACTGAAAATAATTGTCTGTGTGGATCTGAAAAGTCTTTAAAGAAAGCCCTTAGTATATGTAGTTCTCCTGTTTTGTAAATTCTAAAATAAAAAAAAAAAAGAAGCTTTGAAATTCAAGTTTCTCTATAACAAAGTATTCACTTTTTTAATGACATAAGATAACAAAGAACATGTGTGGGTGAGGGGATTGATGGAAGGATTCAGGAAGAATCACCATTTTGAAATTTTTTGCTTAATACCTTGAATATAAGATGTTATTTGTGAATAAGGATGACCAATTATCAGAATAGGAAAAAAAATGAAATACCATCATATAGAGACTTGGTGATAGAGTAAAAAGTTAACCTTTGAACTAGAAATTTTACTTTAAAAAATCAGTTGTTATATCAAACTTAAGGGGTAAGAAACTATTATGAACCCAGAAAAGTAAGATAACATTAATTTTTAGTGTTTCACAATTAGTTTGGGCATCTTGGCACCAAGCAAATTTTGTTTTCTGTGTTGTTTCAACTCCATAAAATTTTAAAATACTTCTATTTCAGTTTCCCAAATGACACAAATTATAAAGATAAAATTTACATGAATTCTATGGAATTTCAAGAAAATGATTGAGTTTATTAATAACAAGAAAAAGTAAAATTTTTATTTAGATTACTCTAATTTTTATTACATGTATTTTCCAGATTTCTTCAGCATGATTTATCAAAAGGTATTTTAAGCTATTATTAAAATGGAAAAAAATTCTGATATTCATATTTTTAGAGAGAAATAGTCTTTATGTTTATAAACATTTTGAGAGCTATGAACTGGTAATTGTTCATTTGTTTCTGTTTACTTGCTTGGACATCAACAATTATTTTTGAGTCAAATTCACAGATATTTTATTTTTTTCAATAAATTTTCATTCTTGAAGACAAGATATACAATTTTACCATGCAGAGATGTTCAGATTGGAATGACATAGACATTGTACAGACTATTCTAAAAGTCTTACTTGCAGTTTTAGGTTTTAAGAAGACCTTGTACTTTAGAAAAATATCTTCTGTCTAGAGATGTCGGGTTTAGTTATAAGTAAAACCATGGTTAGTTGACTATAGAGATCTGATGGCTTTTGGATCCTGATGGTTTCATTAGCATTGACCATTTACATTTATACCAACATATAATCATGCTTTTCAACTAAACTTAAGTATATCCACAAAATAATTTTTTTTGTTATGATGGAATTATAATCTACAGGTAAATAAAAATTGGTGATTCCCTTTCTTATACTTAATATTAATTATATAGATTACTAATGGAATTTGTCATTTTTTCTCCTTAACAAGATACCACACAATCATGTCTTTTCCCATTCTGAGCATATCCCTGCATATCCCTGTTTCTCTAAAAATTCCATAACATTTAACTTTTCTCTGTTTAAATAGCTCTCTTAGTCTTTTCTCATCTCTTCCCGTTCAATTCTTATCCAGTCTACATTTTTATTTTCTATTTGAACCAGTCTTCTCAACACCGTTTATTTAAAGGTTTAATGGTAGGGTTTAGTATAGTAATGCAGCATGAATAACAGAAAATTCCATAAAAAAGACATATTTCAATTCTGAAAGCTAAAAAAAAGAGTATATTTTAAGAAGGCAGCAAAAAAATGTCTTTAGCTAAAAAGAAAAGTAAACATTAAAATATTTAAAATCATTTACCTCTTGTTAAATAGTTTTCAACATTCATGGATGCTGATTTAAGTGAATCATTGAATAAAAAGGTCTTGACATGGTTTTTTGTCTTTGGGTTCTTTGAAATTGAAACTAATATTGCTATAAATATTTTAGTAGAGACCAAAATATTTTTTTTCTTTTCTTCCCATCAATAACGTCATTACAACACTTACTGATATATTAGTGAGATCATTGGATCAAAGTGGACTGTAATTTCCCAGATGCATTTTAACATGTTCTTTCCCTCCTACTCATTCTAGGCCTATTTAATTAACCATTCATAGTGTCTGTTCAAGACACACATACATATACATGGATGTGTGTTTTGTTTTATATATATATATATATGTACATATATAATACACCTTTTACACATATATGTATGCATGTATTTATTCATTTAAATATGCACACATTGATAGTCTAACTCTATTATGTCTTTTTGTTGATTCTCTTGAGTTATCTAGACTGTCATACCAATTTACCAATATAGATATTTTTGCCTTTTCCTCTGAATTCTTTGTTTATTTCCTTAATTTCTTAGAATCATGGGAGCATAGATTTATTGCTACAGGGGGCATTAGAGATCACCCAGTCTGACTTCCTCATTGTACAAATGAGGAAAATGAGCCCCAGAGAATTTAAGTGACTTAAACAAACTCAAGGCTTTTTTAGAAACCAGCAATTTATTTTCCAGTTATTTTTAAATTGTTACAATTCAGTTCATTAATATTTTTCCCTTTTGTTAATATAAGATTCAGATATAAATAATTACCTCTTAGAGTTGCTTTAGCTACTTGTTACAGATTTGGACTTGCAGTATCACTGTTGCTATGCTCTTTAGTATAATTTTTTTTCATATGTCTTTATTTTCAGCATGATTTGGTCTTTGATTCACTCATTTTAGATATCAGTCTTGTCCCCATTTAGGTCTTACATATTTTGTTCACTTTCTGTTGTTGATTACTGTTTTATTGGCTTATGATCGGTAAATGTTATTTTAAAAATCTGATTTTCTACATTTATTTATGCTTTTTTTATTATTAGGGCATAACCAGTGTTGTAAAAGTATTCTTCATGATTCACTTTTTATCTCTATATGTTTGTGTTTTAGATGTGTTTTCTGTAGGCATACAATATTGGGTTATATCCTTAAATTTGTTTTGTAAGTCTTTTTTTATGGGTGAATACAATTCACCAACATTCAAAGTCAACAACACTTAGCAGCTGATTGAGTGTGATGAGTTGAGTTTGAGATGGTGAACCTGAGTAAATGAAGGAATATGGTGAGTGTGAAAGAAATCAGAAAGAGAGGTAGGTTTTGAGAGAAAAAAAAAATGTGTTCTGGTTTTGGAAATGTGTTTGAGATCTCTATGGAATATTAAAGTAGGAAATATTTAATGATCATTTGGGCTGTGGGACTGGAAATCAGAAGAGAAGCTATGGATAGGTATGATAATTGAATCTGTGGGAGCTGATGAGATCACCTAGAGAGAGAATATAGAGGTAGAAGAGAAACGGACTCAAGATTGTCCCTCAGAGTCAGGAATTAGAACATGGAGGATTACATAGCAATGGCGAATGAGAAGGATGGTGACAAGGACTTCATAAGAGAACCAAGAAGGAAGAGGATATCCAGGAAGAATGGCCCTGGCGAAGTTACAACAATGAGTGCATTGAGAAAAACCCATTGTATTTGTTAATTAAGAGAATATTGATAATTTCCAGCAGTTTCAGGCCAGATTGTAAGTAAATGAGAGGAAATGGAAGCAACTATGAACAAATTTTTTTGTATGTTTTTTAAATTAGAGTGAACGTCCCACTTTTTCTTCATCAAGGTTTCTCTCACAAACCACCTCCTACACAAGAGCTTTCTCCTATATCCCCTGTAACGTTTCCTCCCCAGTAGAATTCAAGTTCTTTTCCATTTCATTTTTATCTTTGTATTTCCCAGATCTTACACTTAGTAAGCACATAGTAAATGTCTGTTTAATTTGGAGTAATGGCCTTTACCTGTCTTCATCTTCCCTCTTTGTGCCATTTGACACTTTTGACCACCCCTCTGCGCTCTTGGTTTCTTTGACATTGATTTCTTGATGTCCCTTCTCTCTTCAAAAACATTTAAAACATTCAAAAACTATTTTCTATAGAATAAAATACAAACTCCTTGGTAAGACTTACATGCACTCACCCATTCGTCAGTCAGCCAGTCAGTTCATCAATATTTAAGCAATTACTCTGTGCCTAGCACTCTGGATATAAAAATAAATAAAAACAAATGACTTGCAGTCAGTGAATTTCAACGTGAGCAGGGTGGGGCTCAGGGAGAATTAATGCAGCAATAACTATGGTAAAAAGGGCTAGTGTGGCAAATTTAATGGGCAGGTCCAAGAGAAGTACTATGGTTAGTCTGGAAGGACTAGAGGAGGAAATACTTAATAGATGAAGTGGTTTCTTTGTTGATCCTTAAGGAAGGTAGGGACTTCAGTAGATGGGAAGAGAGTTCATTCCTGGTACAGGGATGGTCTTAGCCAAGACCCTGGGACAGGAAAGGGGAGAATGAACACGAAGGACAAAGAATAGTTCTGTTTGTATGGAATGTAAAATGTATAAAAGGGACTTGTCGTTGTTCAGTCGTGTCCTACTCTTCCATGGGGTTTCCTTGGCAAAGATAATGGAGTGTGATTTGACATTTCTTTCTCTAGTTTTTTAAGGCAAACAGTTTAAGTCACACAGGTAGTAAGCATCTGAGGCTGCAGTTTGAACTCAGGTCTGCTGGCTCCAAGCCCAGTGCTCTATCTATCCCCTTCCAAATCAGTTCTCCACAAAGCTGCATGAATGTTCTGCCTATCATACCTCTACAAAATACAGAAGAAAACAAATTCATTTGCTTTTCTCTGGGTCCTTGCACGTGCAGCTGGAGATATTTAACAGGCAGAGCCAGAGCTCTGGGAAGAGTCCTGGGAAGGACTAGACATAAGTACTGCATTTAGGAATTACTATTGTGGTGGTAACTGGGGTCATGAAATTGCCACGAGAGAGAATTTAGAGAAAGAGAAGAGGGACTAAGATTGAATCACAAGGGAAGAGTCATATTTAAGATGTATGAGAAGTTACTTCTTCTCCCCCCTCCAAAAAAAAAGGTGGTAAGAGGAAAATCATGAGAGTACAGTGATTAAGGACAAAGAAGTGTTTTATAGTGTAAAATTGAGATATCATGAAGGATGAGGATGGGGGAAGACTTCTAGGGTACTTTCACATAACTTTTCTTCTTGTATTCCACATTTCCGCCAGACTGGGATACTTGCTATTCTGTCATCCTGACCTGTTCTCTCTTACCTCTTTGCATCTAAGTGCTGGCCCTTCCCCCTGCCTGGTGCTGCCCCCTCTTCATTTCTCGCTGCTGAAATGCCTTTCTTCTTTCAAGGTCCACCTCAATTGCCATCTGTATAACTTCCTTTCTAATTCCTCCAATTAAAAATGATCTCTCCTTAGATTTTCTTTAGAAGTTTTTGTTTGGAACTTTTTTGGGTCACTATCACATTCTACTTTATTTTATATTTATATGTGTACTTGCAATACTGCCATACCTCTTAACACTCTCCCTCCCCACACCCACCGATACACACCCATAGACACAAACTTGCATACAAATTATATTATGAACTCTTTGAGGAAAGGGATTGTGCCATATTTCTCGCTTTATATTCACAATAAGAGAAAACACAGTGTTACAGTTAGAGGACTGATCTTGAAGTCACAACCTGGGTGTAGGTTTAAAACTGACTAGGTGACAGGGCAGAGCTAGGTGGCTGTAGTATAGAGTACCATGCCTAGAGCCAGAAAGACCTGAGTTCAAATTCAGCCTCAGACAACTTATTAACTATGTGACCCTGGACAAATCACTTAACCCTGCTTGCCTCACTTTCCTCATCTGTAAAATGCGATGGAAACAAAACCATTTCTTGTCTTTGCCAAAAAAAACCCAGATAACATCATGAAGGACATTTCTGAATAACAACAGGTGACCATGAGCAAATTTTACAGTGTCCCCAGGCAACTCTTTAGAGATCCTTACACTAATGTTATCCCAGGTCTGGACAAAAGCAAAAAAGAATCAGACAGCCTGATGCAGTACTTTGTATGTAGTAGGTTCATAAGTAAAAAGAAGAGCCTAGAACCCTCGCCCTTGTGCTTGATGCTATCTTCTTTAAATTATGAAAGATTCAACTTCTTAAGGTTACAGTTTTCTGGAACTTCTAGTTTTGTGGCTGAGAGTCAGAGATTTAAATAATTTATATTTGGAAAAAATAAAATAACATCAGGGCTGTTAAGTTCAGAATTAAATTTAGGTGCAAAATGAGAAAATGAATTTTAATGTAGGATAGTGGAGAAGATATAGATATAATTTCTCTTCTATGAAAGCTAGGCATTTCTCAGCCCACTTACCCTTTCATAAAGGGGAATAACTTAATTTCTCTTAATAGTATGTATTGCAAAGGGTCAATAATATCTAGACAAGATTGGAAAACATGACCTGAGCAAGCACACTTGATCTTTGCCCCCAAAGGTTACTCTTCCCATGCACTTGAACAAAGGTCTATTGCTTTCTGAATTTTAAGTATTAGGCAAGAACCATGGTGGTTTAAAAAAGGAAGAGTAGACTACACGTTTAACTGCTTATTTGAGTTTAGCCCTTCAGATATCATTGGCAAAGTCCACTCAGTATACATTTGTGACCTTCCAGCTACCATAAATTTTTCTGAATACTCAATATAACAAACATAAAAGACTGTATAAAAGATCAAATTCATGGGTTTTTTTTAATGTATATTGGAAGGTTGTACATTTTCTTATGGAATCTCTGTGAAAATGAAAATAGACAAAATTCCATGAATCCAAGATGTCTAAATATAACAATTTACTGATATCAAGATTTAGGTGGTATTTCCCTAGGACTTGTAATTTTTAAAAAAAAAATTATTGAATTCCTTCTTAGAGTTCCCATATTTGCTTACCTAGAAATGTATTGTATCACCCCCCCAATAGACTGTAACTGTAAAAGTTCAGTAACTGTCACATTTTTGTCTTTTATATTCATAACTTGGAAAAACAATATGGTTTAATGGACAAAAAGTTGGCCTCAGAGTTCAGAATGGCTTTGGTTCAAGTCTTTCTTCAGATTCATACTGGTGGTGTGATCCTTGGCAAACCATTTAACCTCTCAATTCCCCAGGTTAATCCCTAAGGATATAAATTTCAGAGAAGGTCCTTCTCTGTGTTGTTAAATTTACCTCTTAAGGAATTTCCCATACCAAGGAAGTCACAGACCTTAGACCCCATCCTTAGCCTGGCATAAAGTATACTGATGTTGGAATTACAAGTCTCCTTCAGCTACTGGAAGGATAATTTTAGGCCATGGGAAATAAAAGGCAATATTACATTCCTTTTCATATCATCCTTTTAAAAACACATTATTCAAGTTGTAATTTTTGTGTTTTTTATCAATACCCATGGTGAGCAGTAACGTAAGTAAGAAGCACATACACTATAGTCAAAGAAGGTGAGTGTAGTTTGGAATTTCTAGAATTTTTTGGTAAGGGGGACCTAGATGCCCTCTGATATGCAGGACTGTCATTCTGTGAATCTATGGCTAGATACAGTACCATAAGAGAGTAGCAGAAGGAACAAGAAATACTTAGATTTAAGAGAAAAGATCATTGTTAACCCAATAGCATTGGTATTAATAACACTTTAAGGTTTACTGATCAAATTACATAAATTGTCTCATCTGATCTTCACAATAACCCTGTGAGGTAGCTATTATTACTATCCTTGTTTAAAGATAAGGATATAGACGAATAGAGGTTATGTTGCTTAGAATGGCACAACTAGTGGCTGAGTCTGGATTCGAACTTGGGTCTTTCTGACTCCAAGTCCAACATTCTATCCACACTACAAGCATTTAAGAGTCCATTCTGTGCCAAGCATTGTCCTAAGTGCTGGGGTTCCAAAGACAGGAGTCTTCCCCATAGAAGCTTACATTCTCTACAGGGAGTGAGGTTCATACGTAAGTATATATAAAATTGAAACAATGACAATTGTTCAAATATTTTGAGAGTGGTAAGGGGGGACGAGTCCCTGTTCTGCTTTTCCTCTTGCCAGAAAAACTCTGAGCCACCATTTTAAGCATAAGGGAGGCCAATTTGGGCTCAACATAAGGAAAAATTCCCTAACAATGATATTGGAGTGTGCTTCCTCCTATCTACCTCGGTGGGTAATAAGTTCACTGTTCCTAGGGATCTTGTAAGGGAAAGCTAGATCAGCCATCAGCAGAGTTTTTTGTTAATGGAATTCGCGGTTTGGATAGATAATTATATAATTACTTCTTAGGTTTCTTCTGACTCTGAAATTCTGTGAGTCTGTAGTGCTTTATTGTAATAGTATAACTAAATTTTATTGTACTCCCTGGTTTTCAGAGTACTTGCTTCATTTTTTCCATGTGATTCCCACAATAAACATGTCAGATAGGAAAGGACTCGTATTCTTCTTCCCTTCCTTTTCATGGTAGGTACTTTTTCATTCACTAGGGGTCTGGTGCTCCACTGTAGCTCTGTGCGCCTTCTGTATAATGTTCTGGTCTTTCTTTGTGTCTCATCCTCAGTCATCTGTTTCTTCAAGGGAGCTTTCTCCCACTGTGTCCAGAGTGGAAACATTAAACTTAAAAAGGACTGGTAACCGTGTAATGAATTAGTTTTCCTAATCTATTTTTTTAATTTTAGTTGGGTACTGAAAATATAATGTGGTTTTTTAATAGTGAATGAAATTTTAGACAACCTGGGAAACTGATGAGAATGGGATTTGTAGAACAAGGACAGTGTAGATGTCTTTCAAAAGCAAGTTACAAGAACAAATTCCAGTTCTACCTGTAGATAAATGAAGTGTAAGATTGCTGCCCATCTCTCTCAGACACTAAAAATGGAGAGGAAATTAAATATTTATTATGCTTATGCCATATTCCAGTAGTCAGTCAAGCAGTAAGCATATATTATATGTCAGCCATGTGCCAGGGACTGTTGTAAGTACTGGGGATACAGAGAGAGACGAAAGATAATCCCTACCCTCAAGGAGTTTACAATCTAATGGAAGTCTAGAAAACTTTTTAGTAAAGTATGTGCACATATTCTTTCTGCAGAGGTGTTTTGTGTTGATGAACCACGTGTCAGTCAGATCACAGCTATAAAGACTACATTAACCCCTTCTTCACTAAAAGATATATGCTTTCAGTTTTTTAGATTTTTTTTTCTCCCCTTAGGGAAAAATAGGCGAGTGATATAATGGAACTGGTGAGTCAGGAGATTTAGATCCTCTCCTGACTGCCACCTAACTAGCTGTGTGACCCATTGACAAGCAATATATCTTCTGTCTCTGATTTCACATAAGTAAAATAAGAGCATTGGACTTGATGACCCTCAAAAGTCCCTTCCAGCACTAAAATTATATGAGACCCTTAATAGAATCAGGACAATAGATTTTCCCATATGAGCACGTTTACTAGAATGCATCTGTACATCAACAAACATTTATTAAGCATTTACTAAGCATTAAGGATCCATATGTAAGCAAAAAGAAACACTGTCTCTACCTTCAAGGAGCTTACATTCTAATAGGGGAAGAAAACAAATAAAAGGGAAGCTAAACTTAGGGAGATGCCCCTCTGTGGGTATAGGGAGACCAGAGAATAAATCTAAGCACTGGATTTATTTCTTATTTTAAATGAAATGTGGGAGTGAATTCCACCACCAGACATTGAAGTTTCCTAGGTTTGGTTTGGTCTGTTTGTTTGTACTTTCTATTTGCATGAGTTTTGGATGAAGCTTTGTCCTAAATGTGTTTTTGTTATCTCCCTCTTTCCAAGTATAGATTTCTGAGTCCATACCCTTTGAGGCTTAAGCCTTCTGGCACATACCTAAGGGTAAGTGCCTAAGGGCTCACTGGGGCTTGGGTCTCTTAGCCTGGGGTGTTTTAAGTGTTATATAAAGCAACTAGTGAGCTTGGATTTTCCATGGTGGCTTAGGGGATGCTAGTGGTGGGAGCAGAAAAATAAAAACAATTTTTGAGAAATAAAACTTTTTGATGTGGATTAATATGTGTGTGTATATGTACACATAATAGCAACTACTTGGCGATTTATAGTTCTTGAGAGTGGCCTAGGAGTAACTTAGCCAATATTTATGAAAAGTCGTACTTAGATCCTTGTAGCATAAAGGATAAGCCTCCACTCCTAGTCAGGAAAACCTTGGTTTCAGTCCTGCTCCAGCACATACAAACACAGTTTTTTGACTTTGGGCAAATCATTTAGCATTTCAGCTGCCCAGGCTACTCTTAAGGACTATAAATTACAAAGTGGTTGCTAATCAGTGATCAGTGGAAGGATTTTCCAAAAACTATAAATTGCTAGAGAGTAGATATAGTGGATAGAGTGTCAGGCCTGGAGTCAGGAAGACATGAGTTCAAATCCAACCTCAGACACTTACTTACTAGCTGTGTGACCGTGGGCAAGTCATTTAACCCTGTTTGCTTCAGTTTCCTCGTCTCTCAAATGAGTGTAATAATAGCATTTACCTCCCAAAGTTGTTGTTAGAACCAAATGAAATCATAATTGTAAGTCGCTGACTCTAGTGCTTGGCATGTAGTAAGTGCTATATAAATGTTAGCTGTTACGATTGAGGGAGTTTCTGTATTGGAGATCTCTATGCCATTGAAATCCCAGGCCAGGCCCCCAAATCATTAATTAGATATTCATACATATATGCATTTGATTAAGAAATGCTTTAGAGCTGAAGTCCTTAATCTGAGATCCTTGTGATTCTTAAACTTATTTTTAAGAACTTAAAAAATAATTAGATGATGGCATTTCAGTATAATTGGTTTCTTTTGTTAGCCTATATGTTTTATTATACGCATTTAAACTGTTTTTCTGAGAAGCCCATAGATCTCCCAAAGAAGTCTATCACACACACACACACACACACACACACACACACACGCACACAAGATTAAGAACTCCTTTAGAGTATAAGGTGCCTTGAAATAAGGTGAAGGAGTAAACATTAACCATTATGAGTATCTTGCAAGGTGTCATACAGTAGAGTTGGCATCTGAGCTGGACCTTGAAGGATGGATAAAACACTGGGCAGAAATAATGGTGATGGGGAAGGAATTCTAAGACTAAGGAACCAATGGGTGCAAAGGTACTGAGGCAGATCCTTATGATTTGACTGTTTCCCAGAAAACAAAACAAAACATGAGTTTGTCCTATAAGGTTTGGAAATTGAGTGCTTTCCCCAAAATAATAGTTTTCCTCTTATAAAAATAGTATAATATGAATCCTACTTTCTCCAGGAGGGCTTTCCCAGTCTTCCTTCTTCCCTCTACCCCTGTTACTAATGCTAACCCCTGAGATTACATTTATAATGCATATCTCTTGTATGTTCCTGCTTATTTACATGTTATTCTCACCCCACCCTACTCCCCTTCCCCTACTTTAATCTAAGCTCCTTGAGGGAAGGGACCTTACCTTGTTTTTTTATCTTTAGTCCACAATACTAACCATTATGCTTGGCACATAATAAGAGCTTGTTGATTGAGTTTATTTTATTTTAGAATTATGGTAATTACACATATAATTGGATTATAAGGATCCATGAATTCAAGGGTGTGGGTATTCCCTCCATCAACACAGATCACACCCCCTTCTGTGACTTAGTAAGCAAACACTTGTGTTTGTAGATAAACAATTTGGGGGGGGGGGGAGAGTTATGATAGTTATAGAGGGCTTGTGGAAGAGGGTACCAAACTTTGCTTCCTAGGTAGAAGAAGGAATGAGACAGAGGTGAGAATACACAAGGAGGCAATTGGGGAATCATCCCCAGATTATGGAATGAAGTTTGGGGTTTCAAGTAGGAAATGAAGGAATACAGTACCATAGACTAAGAATTGGAAGAGACCATGGAACACATCTGGTGCTTGTCAGAGCAACAGTTCTCAACCCTTTGGCCAAGATAAAAAAACTTGGCATATCACAAAATAAATACATTCATGCCACAGATAGGAGAATTTTCTCATATTAAAAGCATGTACATTTATAAAAAGTAGAAGTGTCTTACCTTTTCACCCTTTCTCTTTTCATCTTAGACCTTAGGTGGTCACTTACCTTTTTCACTCATAGTCAGTCTCTAATATTATCTCCCAACTACCCATATCTTTGTTTCAGCTAAACTTCATATCTAGTTTACCATCTTTACTATCAAATGCTATGATTTATTATAACTGAATATGAACTCTGCACCAATGCACAGCATGAAGACAAGATTAGTAATGATGCCCACATTCCTATAGGTCTTTGGAAAGATTTCACTCTGCTTTTTCCCATGCCGCATATATCTAATCAATCAACAACCTCCATTGAACTGTCCTTCATAAAGTTTCTTATGAAAAGTGTGTTCATTCATCCTCTTCCCTAGCCTCCACTCTAATGTTCCCCTCCTCTATCCCAGTTCTGGTTCTTATTCCTTCAGACTAGGATAAAACTACAGTCCTAAGTGGTCTACTTATCTTTCTCTACTTCTAATTCCTTCTGAGTACACATCCAGTTTAATCTTTGTAAAACACAATTTTGGTCATCCTACACAGACATTCCTAGTGACAGAGTTTCTCAACCACGGTTTCTCATTGTCTGCAGGATAAAGTTCAAGCATTCAAGACATTCCATAATCTGACCTCACCCTTGAGAGGCAACATGCATGGTCCAGTGGAAAGAGCATTGGATTTGAAATAGAAAGATCTGAGAGCCAGTCTTCCCCAATCACTGTCAAATATTCAATTACCCTAGGGTCCCATTCACCATCCCCATGACTTTTTAGACCACTGGTTCTCAAACTGCTTGTTCTTAGGCTTCTAATATACTCTTAAGAATTATGGAGGAACATCCTGTATGGTTTTGTTCATGTATACTTATCAATATTCACTGTATTATAAATTTAAAGCATTATTATACAAATAGTTTTTAACCTGGAAGATCCCTTGGAAGAAAAACCTGAGAGGACCTAAATGAATTGATGCAAAGTGAAGTAAGCAGAACTTGGAGAACATCATATACAGTAATAGCAATATTGTACAGTGATCAACTGTGAATGACTTGGCTATTCTCAGCAACACAATGATCCCAGACAGTTCCAAAGGACTCATGATGAAAAATGAGCTGATGGAGTCAGAATACACAGAATACACATCAAAGCATACATTTTTAAACTTCATTTTTCTTGTTGTTGGATTTGATTGTTTGGGGGAAGGAATGTATTTTCTTTTGCATCGTGGCTAATATGGATATATATTTTGCATGATTTCCCATGTATAATCTATATCAAAATGCTTCCCTGAGGTGGGGAAGGAAGGAGCTAATTTGGAAATCAAATTTTTTTTTAAAAAGTTTAAAAAATTTTACATGTAATTGAGAAAAATAAAATAAGAGAAAAAAAAACAAAAGGAAAAAGAGAAATCCCTAGAAGAGTCTTGGGGACACTCAGGGTTTCCTGGACCATACTCTAAGAGCCGCTGTTGTTCAGTCATGTCTGACTCTTTGTGACCCCACTTGGGGCTTTCTTGTCAAAGATACTGGCGTGGTTTGCCCTTTCCTTAACCAGCTCACTTTACAGATGAGGAAACTGAGGCAAACAGGGTTAAGTGACTTGCCCAGGGTCACACAACTAGTGTCTGGAACTGCATTTGAATACACAAAGATGAATTTTTCTGACTCCAAGCCCAGCACTCTATTCCTTGCACTGCCTCATTGCTCCTTGAGAACCACAACTCTAGACTAAAAGTTACCTGCCCTGGCCAACACTCCCATTTCTCTTGTCTCTTTCAATAGAATGAGGGCAGAGACTGCCTTATTTTTATATTTGTATCTTCAGCTCTTGGCACAGGGGAAAGACTTAATGTTTTATCATCATTTGCTTTTTATATGACTTTGGACAAGTTAGCTTAACCTCCCAGGGCCTCAGTTTCCTCATCTGTAAAGTGAGAACATTAGACCAGATGTGCTCCATGGTCTTTTCCAATTCTCAGTCCGTGGTACTATGTTCTGTCATTTCCTACTTCAAACCCCATACCTCACATTCCATAATCTAGGGATGATCTCCTAAATGCCTCCTCACCTCTGTCTCATTCTTCCCTCCACCTACGGAGTCTGATCCTAGGAAGCACAAGTTTGTCATCCTCTTCCACAGGCCCTTTGTAACTATCATAACCCTTTCTTTCCCTCCTCCAAATGCCTTTGGTATTTTTTATCTGTACAGCCTGTTAGAAGGTTTTCATATATTGCCTTGAACTGTTAGCCATCTTTTTCATTTGAGTATAGCTTGCTTTCCTAACTGGCTTCCAAGGTCTCTGAGGAACAGAGCTTTGAAATGGAAAGACCACCAGCCCTGGAGTCAAAGGATCTCGGTTTAAATTCCGTCTTTGCTACTGTTTGACCTTGAGTAAGTCCCTTAACCTGTTTAGTCCTCAGTTTCCTCATCTGCAAAAGCCAGCTATAAATCTGTCATTCTGTTAACTGACACCTGTTGTCTACTAATTTGAAGAGCTATAAATCACCAGCATCTACCCAGTTGAACCTTCATGAAACATAAATTAGAGTAATTGTAGGTTTACAGATACATCTGTAAATTTAACCAAAAAAGTCTGGTGAATTTCTGTTCCACCCAAAGTCTGTCTACACACATACATACACAGACATGTAAGTTGCATCTGTGTGTATATGTATACATACGTATATACACATATACATACTTTATATACATAGAATACATTTATGTATGTATATAGCACATATATGAATAGAGGAAAACGTTCATCAAGTAAGAACTTTGAATACTTTTCAAACCTTACTGATTTGACTGCTATGAAGTTAGAGAAATGTAGCTTCTGTTGCTGACTGACCCTATTAAGTAAAAAATGAAAGTAGTAATAATGTATCTCCTAACTTTTAGAGAACAATCTAGTTTTGTTTTGGACTTAATATACATGTGAATTATAATTATTCCATAATAAGATACATGCATGTGTATATATTTGTATACATACCTAACATTTATCTTTTGATGTCAGATCTTTTGTCATATCCAAGAAAATTTGGCCTCTGACATTTTAAATGTTAGAAAATACTTGACTCCCATTGTTATATGTCAAAATAGAGTTCATCCAAGAAAGCAACAGAAGATTTTTTTTTTTTATGTTACCTGTGTTTTTATTGGTATAGGAAACTCCTACAATACCTGCTCGGTAATCTTAAAGAACTCCCTATGTCATTGAGAAGATACCCAATTTACCTAAATTCTTATAGCTGATATATTTCAAAGGGAGAGTGTGAGCCCTGGTCATCCTAACTGAAGTCAACTCTCTAACTTCTGCTTCCTGCTGCATCTAATGAGGATTCTGAAAGTTTTGAAAGGAAAATCCTTTTTTTATTAACAGCTGTTGCTAAGTAAGTTTATACAATACAATACTCAAAAAAAAAAAACAACAAACTTCAGTAAGCTCATAGAATTCCACAGAATAAGAAGCAACCTTGAAAATCGTTTTGTCCACCCCCCCCTTAGGTTATAGTTGAGATGAAGGCCAAACTTGGCCTGGCTTCCATAGCTATTTAGTGGCAGAGACCACATCTTCTCATCCCCAGCCTTATCTACCAGACTCAAAGTGATTAAAAGGTATTTTTCATTGTCTACTCTGATTTTTTAAAAAAAAATGACATTATCTTAATTCTTTTTTGTTGTTCAGCTTGCCAAGTTTCATTTTTTGTACTTAAAAAAATTATCTTGTCTACCTATGTAAGCATTCTTATTCACATAAGAATTTCACTAGGTATTGATGAAAATTGAAATCTACTACTTTAAAGACTGATTTCCCACAGCCGTCAGTATCAGTACCTTTGAATTTTCTACATTTTAAGCCGCCTGCCATGATATTGACAGGCATCTGATTGTGTTGCTTAGTTCTAATTATAGATAGAGTCTACTTCACATGGAGCTGGATATTTCTGAGGGACTAAACAAAAGTTGTAATGCTGTGAACAAGGAAGACAGCAGCATGTTTTTACTGTAAATTGACTGTTGTCATAAACAATAATTATCAACACAGTATTGGTATCCTGGTACTGTCTTAGGGCCTCATCGTTCAAACCATTCTCTTTTTTGTATTTCAGTATGTGTTTTAGAAAAAAAACTGTCAATCTCATCATTATATTCAGCCTGCATTACCAAGCAAAACATATTTACAGCTAGATCTACACTGTTTTTTTTACAAGTTTATTAAAAACATGTGTTGCCCAGTGCCAGAAATAGCATCAGCAAATGCTAACACCAGTAGGCAAACTGTCTCTTCACTTTCTTCTAAAGATTTAGCCACTCCATAACTTAAGCTATAATGTGGAAGCCCCTAAGTGAGAAAGTTTATTAAGGAGGAGGAATTGGGGAGTGGGGAGGAGGGGTTGGAGCAGAGAACATAAAGAGGTTGGTCGGTAAAAGCAAGCGTGAGCAGTGCCCTTAAACCAACAGGCTTCTTTGGAAACATATGACAAATGTCTTCCTGTGTCATAGACTGACCATGTAATTGGAAGGTGTTTATTGTTGTGGTTATGTTACAGGGGCATGGCCTGTAGAAGCTCAAAAACAGCTCTCTCCCTGAATCTTTCCTCCTGTATCTAGCCCATCAATTCATGTAATGCAATACCACACAATCCAACTCCTTAGAAGACCATTCATGTTTTTAAAATCTCCTCTAACTAGATGAAAAGCCCCCAAGGACAGGGGCTGTGTCATCTATCTTTTCTGATACTCACAGTGGCTGGGACAGTTTGGGGTACTTAGGAGAAATTTAATAAATATTTTGTGACGTAGTTAAAAGAGTTCAGCTAAATTTGAGATTTAGTATATGTTATCTAAAATTATTTATTTTTATAATGCCTACTTCTAAAACATTGTTCAGATTTATAGCTAATCATATTTGTGTTCTAAGCCTGGATTTCCACTCAGAATTCCCCCACAATCTAGCAGTTTTAATCTAAATTACATGATATCACAGTGTAGTGGTGAAAAAGTTAATTTACTAAAAATAGAAGCATAGTAAAACATATTAACAACATGTCTGTCAACACCAGTGGGCCAAACTAAAGCACCTCCCAACTTCCAGGGCAGAAACTTGCAAATGTTGCCCAGTACAGATTCCACAGCCTCCTATTGCTGCCAACCAGCTCTGTCTCTAGAGGAGCTGGCCATGGTGGGTTTATAATTTGTTCCTCAGATGACCATGAAAGGTGCTAGGTCTTCTTAACGTCTGGACTGCCACTGCTACTCATCACAGGAGTGCTGAGTGAGTGAGCAGGACTCAGCCATCACCACTCCCAGGTGGTATAGTCTCCAGGAACCAAAACATCAAGTGTCAAGCCAGTTCCAAGCAGGAACACAAAACCACTTGGAGATATATCAGGACTGTTCCACCAATACCCAAAGTGTGACCTCAGCAGGAGGAGGGGAAGTCTCAATCAACATTTCATGCCATTTTAAGCTTGAAATATTGATGGAACCTTTAGAAACAGAACTTCATGGTCAACTTAAGTACATTAATCAGAGCTAGAGTTATGACAGACAACAGCTCTTTGTAGACGTTAACCTCTACATCAGGGTCAGGAATGTGGATTCTCTTTTTTTCCTCTCCTTCATAGAGTCATAAAACTACCAGGGACCTCAGGGGTAAAGGTCATCAGTTTCAACCCATACCTTAACAGTATGCTCCTTTAGCACATTCTCAGTCTACTGTTATCCATCCTCCACTTGCAGACTTTCAATCTTCATTATTCTTCAATCCCTTTTTAGGCTTTGAACAGAACATTTATATTGCTCATTATATCTAATATGTGCATATATGAACATTTATGTTTTGTATATATATATGTAATATATATGTGTGTATGTGTGTATACATATTATATAATATATTGGTATTATTACTGTTATTAGACTTTGGAAGAAACTATGTGTTTTGGAGGAGCCAGGGAATTAAGGGAAGATAATCTTAGGTCTCTATGAAAGGGATAAACCATGACTTTTGTCCCAGGTGATGCCTTCTCCTGCATATTAATGGTACTTGTGATCCTGAAAATAGAAGAGTTAAGTCCTAGATGAGTCGTGTTGGAGTATGCCCTTGCTGAGTTCAAAGGATTCCAGACTACTAACTAGCTTTGACATTTTCTCTCAGCATTCAAATCCCTTAGAATACTGTATGTAGCATTCTTCAAGACATAGAAAAATTCTAACCTTAAGTTCTTAACCTGACAGTCAGAACCTTCTACAATCTGTCTCCTCCCTGGTGATCTTTCAAATTGAATATCACAATACTCTCTTATATGAACCCCTATATTCCAACTAAATGAACCAATTCACTGTGTTCTTTCAACTGTATTTATTCTCACTCTTGCTTAAGCTTTTGGCAAAGATGCTAGAATGATTTGCCAGGTCCTTCTCCAGTGAATTAAGACAAACAGAGGTTAAGTGATTTGCCCAAGGTTGCACAGCTAGTGAGTTTCTGAAACTGGATTTGAACTCAGGTCTTCCTGACTTCAGTCCTAGTGCTCTATCCATTGAGCCAAAAAGCTGCCTCAATTCCCTAATATCAGGTTCTTTAATACCAGGAAATATTTCCTTTTTTTTTCTTGTTTTGCACATAGTGGGCATTTAATGAGTAACTTAAATAAAGTTGAAGTTTTGTCTAAGCCCTTCTGTTTCTGTAAGGGTCAGGTTAAATCTTGTCCCTTCTTTAAGCCTTTACATGACTAGCCATTTCTCAGTGACTTTATTTTTCTGATCTGAAATTCTGTAATGATTGTTATTTGATAAATAGCATATTCAAACATATATTACTGGGTTGTGGATTTTTTTTTAATATAAATGGCAGGCATATAAGTTCTTATTGTGTACAAGGTCCTGGGCTACAAATACGAGGACAAAAATAAATGAATAAATGAACAATCTATGCCTACAAGGAGTTTATATTTTACTGGGCATCTGTTCTGTATCCCCAAATAAATTAAAAACTTATTGGGGTAAAGGACTTCGACCTGTTTGTATCTCCAGTACCTCTCCTAGTACTCAACAAACTTGTTAATGGTAATGATGTTGATTTAATAAAAATGTCAATACACCAGCCTCATCAATTGCCTGCTTTTCCTCCTGAAGATAGCTTTATTTCAGCAAAGACATTAAGTAAAACCACCATGGTGTTTTAGAGAGCTCTAAAGAGCAAGTTCTAATGTAAAAATCTTTGTGAATCATTTTCCATTGTCAGGTTTCATTTTTCCTGGAAAACATTCAGAACTATAAACTTCTTTATTGTCTAGAATAGAAAAATAAATACATTATTTCTGACCAATCATAGTCCTTAGTTGTTGAGATTTTCTCTACTGACACATATTTTTAAACAGAAAAGATTTGTTCTCAAAGTTTTTACTCTTGAGCTTTCAATAGACTTCAGATGTGAGGAATCATTGAATCCCTCAAATATGATCTGCAACTGCCTTTGATTCATTCCATCTCCACCACGTGTTACTATGGTGGATGTCTGAGCCAACTGAAAAATAGGAATTGTATTTTATTTAATAATATTAGATTGATATATATTCCTTTTTATATAGTATAGTGAAGAATAAGTTTCTTATTTTAAAAATTAGGGGAAATGCCCAAAAAATTAAAATAAAACTTTAAGAAACATTCATAGCAATATCATAGAAATACGATTGGTTTTAAAATGAGCCTGGAAAAGATTTTCAACTTTTGATCCTGTTAGTGTTAATAGAGAGACCTGCATACCTTTTTCTTTGATGTATATGTTCTAGGCTCATAGGAAGGAATGGGATTAGAACAAAGTATATACCTTTCTTTTGATCTTATTGGTCAAAAAGGAAAAGGGAGAGAGGGAAAGAGAGAGGGAGGAGGGAACCGAGATGGGGGGAGAGAGACAGAGAGAAAGGCAGAGAGAAAGACACACACACACATACACAGAGACAGAGAGAGAGAGAGAGACAGAGAGAGAGAGTTTTGTCTGCTGCTTCAGCTTAGAGATATCTCTACCTTAACTGATATAGAACTGGGATTTATTTCATGTTTGATAGATACAGTGTATTTTCAGAAGCTATCAAACAATCATCACATCTTTCTGAACAAAATATTTCTCTCTCTGCATAAGTATAGTGGCAGTTCATTTACATTTACCATATACAGAAATAAGCTTTGATGTAATTTGAGTCCTATGTAACATACAATAATGTGGTTAAATTACTGTCACTTAGTAGATCAGTCAGTCAGCAAGCATATATAAAGCAAATACTGTGTGCTAAATACTAGGCTAAGTTCTGGGGATACAAGGAAAGGCAAAAATATAGTCTCTGTCCTCAGAGACCTCACGTTTTAATGAGGGATACAACATTAAAATAACTATGTGTAAGATTTATACAGTACAAATGGAAAGGTAATCTCAGAGAAAATGACACTAGTATGTGTGGGTCAAGTGCGAGGTGGACTTTCGTATAAAGTAGAATTTGAATTAGTTAGGTCAGACTGTAAGTTACTAAACAAAAAGACTTATTTGGATAAAGAATTTTTCCTGGCCCCTACAAACTTCACAAAAGGTCCTGGTTTTGCTCCAAATATGTTTGTAAGTACACATTTTCCAAAAAAATGTACCTCATTTCCTACTTGGTTTGATATATACTTCAAAGACTCTAATTAGTGTCAAGGCAAACCTAAAAAGTTTATGATCATCTAAAAAATGAATGACTGTGATGCTTAGATTTTTCAAAGTATTAGGAATGTGAAATGGATACTTTCCCCTCAGGTGACTTACAGATATTTGGCTCAGGATGACTGTGCCTGGAAACTGTTAACCCATATTAGCTACTATTTTAAGGCATGTATGAAATCCTTTGGTGTTTTCCATATAATTCTTAGTGGACAAGGTGGTTTTACCTACAAATTGGCAACCTCCATAAAGCAAACTAAAAGGAAATAGGGAAAATAACTATCTTTTCAGTCTCTGCTGCTCTTAAAGACTATTATCACAATAACATCTGTGTGTGTGTGTGTGTGTGTGTGTGTGTGTGTGTGTGTGTGTAGGTATATAAGAAATCGGTTGGAAGGTTACATTTCCAGAACTGAATTCATCAGCATTTCCTGTAAAGTAGGGTTCTCCTCCTTAGTTCACTATTTCTGTTAACAGCTCTACAATCCTCTATGTCATCTGAGTTCAGTGTTACGGCTATCCTTTCTTCTCCGTTCTTTTGTCTCCTAAATCCATTCATTTACCAACTTCTGTCAGTTTCACCTTTTAAAATCTCATACCCATTTCCTTCCTTGCAGTTCCACTGCAGCTGCTCTAATTTAGGTTTCTTATCCTTTTTCAGTGACAACCTCTACCAAAGCTCTAGTTCTGACCTCCGGGTCCAGGTAAAACAAGAATAATTCTTCCATCTGAAAGCCCTTTAGATACTAGTAAGACTGCTATCTGTCTTCTCCAAGCTAAACATCCACTGGTTCCTTGAGCTGATCCATTTATGACCTGGTTTCAATTCCCTTAATCCCTACAGTCAGTCTTCTCTTATATATTTAGTTTATCACTGCCCGTCCTAAAATGTATTGTGCTCAGAACTAAACTCAATACACAGGATGTCATTTTACCAGAGGATAATAAAACAAGATTTTCACTTTTCCTCATTCTGGACACTATACTTCTCTTAATAAAACCTGAGATCACAGAATCAAGATCTGAGTTCCAATTCTGACATAATCGCCATGTGACCTTGAGCAGGTTATACAATTTCTCAGTGTTCCAGGCAACTCAAAGATTGTTGTTTGTACAATAGTTGGCAGTCTGATTTCATAGGGGGAGTTTTCTCCCTAGAAAGTCCTAACACCAATAAAATCACAGGCCCAGACCAAAAAGAGAAGATTTGATTTCTTAGTTGATAATGGCACACTATAGACTCCTTGTGCTTGTGAGCTACTCCAATGTCTTTTTCATAGATAAACTATTTAGCCATAACTTCCTTGACCTGCATTTGTGCAGTCGATATTTTTGAACCTCTGTTGAACTTTATATGTATTTCAGTGTTTTACATTCATTTCTACCAAATTCTATTTTATTAGTTTGAAACTACCATTATATCCTTTCAGAATTGTTTTAAGATACCAGTTCTGTCATCCAACATGTTAGCTTTTCCACTGAGATTTAGGTAGTGACCACTACTCACAGTTACAACCGTAGACCATCTTGAAGGTAATGAGATGAACCAATGTACGTTGCTAAAAGTTATTTACGAGTATGGAGGCATTCACTACTAACAAAGCTTGTGAGTTAGCCAAAAACATTCTACCAAAGCATACTTTCTCCCATATTTACAGTCACATATATAAAAATGTTCATGGCCTTTTGCTGTCCTTCCCTGACACTGTTCCCTGGTAGTTTCTTTTTTTTTGTAGTCTTTCCCCCTGCTATTGGAGCCTACTTTTTTTCCTCTTTCATCACTAGCTAGTTCTTTTTGGTTATTTTTCCAAGACTTTTCATTCTTCTCTAGCTCATCCCAGTTCTAGATAACTATTAGCAAACCCCTATAATATTCTGATAAAGCAAGGTTTGGAAAGGGAGTATTTGGAAATGGAGCATTCCTCCATCTTCCCATGCTACCAGTTACATTATCAGACTTTATACTTCATTCCAGATTAGTTCTTATTTAACTGTACTTTACTTCACTGCAGCCCTTAGCCAATTTAACCTCTTGGACACATCACCATATCTACAAATTGACAATTTCACCTTCATCCAGGATGTTGACTAAAAGGTCCAGAATGAGACCAGGGACAGAGCTTGGTGTGACTCCAGATATTGCTAGGTTGACATTCATCTCTATTGATTTTGTACAGCTGTTCAGTATAAAACTGTCCACCCTTACTATCATCTATTTAATGCTACCAAGGTTCTTGAATGATCCTTGAGATCTTTCCTATGTCTTAGGATTGTGCAATTCCATATTTTTGCCTCTGTTAGCCATGTTGTGCAGGGAGGCATGAGTCATTATATCTGTGTGTCTCTATCCGGTAGACAATGTCTTAATACCATAATGCAGCTGAAGAATGAAGCATCTTTGCCCTTCTTTTGTTGTTACAGTTGGCTAGCTTTGAGGATTCTAGCTCTTCAACGACTATGGCGTCTTTTCTCCTAACTAATTCTTCATAATGGCATTGTTTCCTCTTTTTGCTTCTCTTTTTCCTACAGTTTTCTGAGATTCTTTTGCCTCACTATAAAATACTGTTAAATCATTCCACCGATGACAAATTCATGTCTAAGTTACATATAAAGCCTATTGGCTTATAAAGTTTGGATGTCCACATTTCAGTTGTATGCCTTCAGGATGGGAAGGTAAAGAGGGAAAAACAATTTGAAAGGTGGTTATTGATTTCTTCTGTTCCCTTTCTTTTCAGTAACAACAATGCACTGCCAGTACTTTGGTCACCATGAACTAAATCATTCCTGCATTGAAGTTGGTAGGGTGAAAGTTGGTGCAGGCAAAAAAAGAGTAGTAATAAAAATGAAAACAAAATAATCCTGAGCCCAAGGTTTCTTCAAGACAGTAGTGTGATTTTGTGGTTGTCTAAAGCAGTGGTACAGGTATTGTTTTCTGATGTTCCACAGATACACATTTACATATATACAAGTATATGAATAAAGTCATAACAGTGTTCTGGACATTGTTCTTTTTGTACTTTAAAAGTAATTTACTAGTATCGAAAAATTCAGCTTTCACAGTATTATTTTGCAATCTCCTAAAAGAAAGAAAAGAAAACAGAAATTCTAAAGAGGCAAAGGGGGCACATTGCTATCTAGGTTCATATAATTTTGTGTCTTTGGATGTGAAAATACATATTCCCCAAGTTGTATAGCTTCCAGATGAAAGATATTCTTTTTAAAAAAATCTGATCAAATTCGCAACATTTCTACCATAGCTGTTTGTGATTTGACCAACCCACCTCACAAATCTTTAACAGTATTTCATTAAATTTTTTGCCATTTGCAGGTTTTCACACTTCTAAACTCCACTGTCTCTTTTAATGTAGAATTGTTGAAGATTTAATGAAGTTTAAATAAATTAAAACACATATTAGTTCAGTGGAATAGAGATGGACACACAGGGCCCAATACATTGCAGGCACATAATAAATACCTTTTGATTGATGGAGGATCCCTGTTTTGTCCTTCTTTTGTTTGCTGTGAGGCAAAAAAGGGGGAGGGGGGTAATAGATTATAAATATAGAGCTATAAAAAGGATATTATGAGATCATAGATATCAAGGTAGAAGAAACCCAGAAGAAACCCATCTAGTCATGTGCCCTAATTTTTTTAAATGAAGAAAATGTGACACAGATTTTAAGTGAGTTGTCCAAGGTCATACAAATAATGAGTGACAGAGGTGGGAAAGTTATGGATAGAGTCAGAGACAGGTATTGAGTTTAAGGTATATACTTAATTGTAGATATTGCTTAGACAACTCACTTTTATTTTGCCAGGAACAAACAAGGATGCTCCTTTTAACAAAAGGAATAAAGCACAGTAAACCCCCCCCCCTCCCGCCCCATTCAACACCCACTGCCAACTGACATATCTTGACTCCTGATGCTAAGATTCTCAGGGATACTGGAAAAAGTCAGAACACAATTGAATGGATCCAAGCTCAGTGGCTGCTCTCTCTGGGCTGACATTAGAAGGATCATGAACCTTAGGAAGTAGAAGATGAGTCTAATTCCCTTATTTGATAGATGAGGCTTAGCAAAGTTGAATGATTCATTTAATATTAAAAGAAATATGTGAGCAGGTCCTCTCCATCTTTTCCTCACAATGCTGCTGTTCATCTCATTTTATTCATCTCTGACTGACATACTAGAACACTTCTCAGAGCAGTCGTTCCAGAACTTCTCTTTGGTCTTCAAGCTCACAACTCCACTCCCAACTCCCTCCTTTTTTAGTAGATGAACTCCTTTCCATCTTTACTAGGAAGATTGAGGGGATTCATTATGATCTCCCTCATCTTCAACACCTCATAACATCTCTCTTCTACTGTTGTTTCAGAGAAACAAGTGAATATTCTCCTTTCAAGACCAATGTTCCCATTCCTCAGGATCTCCTCTGAGAGATAATCACTGATGATTCCTTTCTTTCTTTCATCTTGTCTTTTACCCATTATTGTCCATTGCCCATTACCTACAAATTTGCTCAAGTCTTCCTGTCCTTAAAAGGAAAAAAAACCCAGTTCTTAACCTTATCATCTCTTTTACTAATATCTAGAGAAAATTAGTCTGCCTCTTACTACCCATTCCTTAACCCATTTTCTCCTGGCCTCTGACGCCATCATTCTTCCAAAAGTGTGTATAGATTCACTGATGAACTCAACACCTTTCCTTACTACTTATTCTTTAACCTTTTTTCTCATGACTTCCAACCCCATCACTCTTGCAAAACTGTTAACTAGTTTTACCAAAACATTCTCTTAATTTTTTAATTGTTTTTTGTTCTCCATAGTCTTCCCTGTTTACCATAGGCTAAAAAGGCAAAAGGATGAAAGTGGGAACAGAAGGCAGGTGATTGCTGCACCACCAATGATTTTCAATTTCTGTCTAATAGCATACATCCTACTCTCAGAATCTTCTTATTGGAGGCCATAGATCTAGGTGTTCTCACTACTATGGATGACAGGTATGACAGGATTTCTGAAAGACATAGAGTTTGCACTAGTATCTGTATAACAGAGAGGAAAGGTGAAGAAGAGACCACCTTTGGTCTTACCTCTCGGTCCTTCCATGACAAGAGAACCAAGGACAGGGTGTTAAATTTTTTCCCTGGTACTCTCATTTATTTTGGAGGGAAGAAATTTGTGTGCAGACTTTGTATCTCCTAAATTGCCTGTACTAGGCATTTCTTTAATTGTTCTTGGTCTCATTTTCCTTACCATAAAAGGTAGAAATTATATTAGGTGCTCTAAGTCTCTATTAATTCTAACATTCAGTAGTTCTGAGCATCTCTCTCCTAGACTAGAGTAATAGATCCCTTATCTGGTTTCCCTGCTTCCAGGCACTCACCTCCACAATTCATCTTTGCACAGCTGCCAAAATAATCTTCCTAATGCACATCTCTGATGAGATCATGCACTCCCTTGTTCAAAAACTTCTTATCGCTTATAGGGTGAAATAGAAACTTCTCTACCTGAATCTTCTCAGTCAGAAGCCAGCCTAGCTTTTCAGTCTTATTTTACATTATTCACCTCCTATCTAGTGTTCTTTCAAAATCTCTCTCTTTCTCTGTCCCCCCACATTCCTCTTTCCCCCATCTCTCTTTCTCTGTCTCTATCTTCCCCTCCCATCACCTTCCACCCTCTTTCCTTCCCTTTCCCTTTGTCTTTCAACTGGACCCTTCTAGCAGTCTCCTCACAACTCTTCTAGTCATCTGCTTTTCCAAACCATCCTTCACAGTTATTTTCCTAGGGTAAAAGTTTCCTAATGTTATACTTCTACTCGAAAACTTTTATTTTCTCCCTTTTCCTGTACATAAGATATAAACTCCCTAGCCTGTCCTTCAAAGGCCCCAACAATCTCAGTCTAACCTATTTTTCCACCTTGTCTCACACAATTCCCCTGTACACACTCTCGTTCTAGCCAACCTGGACAACTTAGCCCTTGTGCAGTGCTGTGCAGCCCCCTCACTGATGCCCAAAACATGCCCCCTTCTTCATCTCCAGTTGCTGAAATCCTTCTGTTCTTCTGAGGCCCAGCCTCGGTGGCACCTTGTCCACTAAACTTGATCTCTCTCCTCAATCCTGCTCTACTCCCCCACACACATACACAGCTGAAAGTGATCTCTCTCCATCCTCAAATTTTCTCAGTCTTCTTTACCCCTACCACATTCTCCTCTGGGGCATAAATTATGTCTTTCTTTTCCATCTCTGTATCCCTTGCATCTGGCACATTGTTTGGTGAATAGGAAATTATACTTTTAATTTTTCTCTGGAAGAGGGAAGCCTAGCATTTGGTTCTTAGCTACCTTAGAAAATTATCTGTATGGTTTAGAGGAAAGCTCACTCACTGATCTATGAGTAAGCAAAATCTACTTCAGTCAATCAATCATTTTTATAAAGTTATAATTTAATAATTATATGTCATTTAATAATAAATTTATAATTTAATAATAAAATTTTGTTAAAAATCAATATTTATTAAACACCTACTAGGTGCCAGACATTTCTCAGCACAAAAAGAAGCAAAAGTCCATACTCTCAAGAAATTGACAATCTGTTCTAGCCCCAGCTCTTCTAGCAACAATAGCATTTTCCTTAGCTTTACTTCCTTTGTCTCTACTTTATGTCCCCTCCATACCCATCTTCCCAAAATTAGAGGGTGGTTAACATTTGCAATATACCTTATAGATTCACTTTTAAAAAGAAAATGTTTTGTTGGTGCCTTTCGTTTTTACATAATTGATGTACTATATATAATATACATATATACATACATATATATTATATATATATATATATACTGCATATATTGCTGCCCTCTCTTGTAATAAACAAAAATACTTCATCAAAGACAACCAGTGCCCTCACTGTGTATGCAAGATGTATGCAACATTTTGCCCCCGAGGTCTTCTGCACCTGGACGTGGAGGGTGGGGCTGAATTGCAAAGGGAAAGGCTGGTGTTAGGGAGACCAGTTAGGACTGTATTGCAATGATTGTTTTTGTTCCTCTTTCCTTCTCAAAGACCAGGGACGTTAGGAGGGTGATGTGTTGACTTGCAAGTGAATTGGATTTAAGTGAGGCAGAACTGCACAAGGTCATCAGCCTCATTCTCTCCTCCAGCATCATCTGAGTCCAGTGGCAAGAAATAGGTGAGGACAACTGGAGATGATTGACCCTGAATGCAGAAGGACACCTTGGCCCTTTTAAACTAATGTCCTTACCAGATCTGAGTTTGTCTGAGGCAATGCCCAGTCACTGTTTAAAGGCTAGGTAAGAACTGAGGCAAAAGGTGGTCTGGTTTGTCTACTCAGAAGAGTCAGTGGGGGGATGGAGAGGAAAGACTAAAGTTTTTTGGCCAGACCTGAAACAATTGCTGTTTATACTCACTGTGACCATCAAAACCCAAACAATGAGCAAATTTACAATAGTTCGAGAAAAATGAAAAGGGCCTCAAAATCTATCACCACTTTCTTTGTGTTGTGTTTCTTTGTTCCTCTCTAGAAAAAAGTATGAAACTTCAGGATTTGATTCAGCAAGCATTTTTAAAAATACTCTCACTCCATGTAAGACACTATACTAGAGACAAACTGGATGGGGCAAAATCATCCAGTCTTTCATTTTTACTCTAAAAAGTAGCCAAGTAAATTTATAATTTAAATAACTATCTACATATGTGCATATACATCTCTCTCTTTCTATCTGTCTATCTATAAGTGAGCATATGGATGCCGATAGGTGTATACACATGTGTATTTACACATACATAGATAGATAAATAGATACATATTTTCTTGAGGAATGGGATATGGTTCAAACTGCCTATAAATTTTTTAAGAGAGGATTCTGGGAAAATGGTGGAGTAGGTCAGAAAATTCCAAACTCTCAAGATTTCCCCCCACAAAAGAGTTAAAATAGCATCTTAGGGTAAACAAAGTATAGGTGGAGATTAATAAGAATAGGAGCACAACCAGGGTCTTCCTGGGACTACTTGAGATCACAAGAAAAATTGGAGGACTAGTGAAGGGTAAACACATCCAGGCTAGGTTCCATTTTTACAATAAGGGGCAAGCCCTGGGGTTAGTTGGTTTGAGAGGCTGCCTCAGCCCCAGCCACAGGAACTTTTACCCCTATATTGTGAGGGGAGTTGGACGTCTGAGCGCAGAATGATTGAGAGAACCTCTGTTGATAAGGAACACCAGACCCAGCTGTGCTGTGAAGAACAGTTGGGAAGAGAAAGAACCAGTACATGCCCCGTGAGTGCAGAAGCAGTGGGGCATGACACCCCTGGCTATGGGCACATACAGGACTTAAGAGGTTTGGCTTTGGTTCCAGAGTAGGGGGGAGAACATAAGATCTGAGGCAAGAGGCACCATCCCCCTTACCCCAGGGCTAGAGGTGATTGCAAAAAAAAAATCTCAGGCAAAGGAGAAAGAATCCAACCATAGAAAGCTATTATGGAAATAGAGATGACCAAGGTTCATCTTCAGAGAAGGATATTGAGGTAAAGAAACCCCCAAAGTATAATGTCAAATGGTCACTTTCCCAAAGAAAACTCCTAGAAGATCTTTAAAAAGAGTTTAAAAACCAAATGACAGAGATGGAGGAAAAACTTAAAAAAAAAAAAAAAGAATAATCCAAGAAAAACAAGTAGGTTATGAAAGGAAAGTCAACTAATTAGAAGAGGAAATCCAGAATCTTCAGGAAGAAAATCACACCTTGAAAATTAGAATTGGGCAAAGTGAAGCCAGCAAAATCATAAGAGATCAAGAAATAATTAACCAAAATATGAATAATGGAAAAATAGAAGAGGTGAAACATCTTAAAAGAAAAACAACAGATTTGGAGAGTAGATCTAGAACAGAAAACATAAAAATATTCAGAGTAACTGAAAGTTATGATCAGAAAAAGAATCTTGAAACAATAATACAAGAAATAATTATAGAAAATTGCCCTGAAGCATTAGAACAAGAGAGGGAAGTAGAAACTGAAAAAATACATCTATCACCACATAGAAGAGGTCCTATGAGGAAGACTCATAGGAATATAATAATCAAATTCCAAAACCTCCAGCTCAAGTATAAAATATTAAAAGCATTAAGATTAAAGCAATGTAAATATCATGGTCCCACCATTAGACTCACACAAGACCTAGCAGCAGAGACATTAAGGACCACAGGTCTTGGAACATGATATATAGAAGAGCAAAAGAACTGGGGCTCTGGATGAAAATATCATACCCTACAAGGTTAAGTATTATCCTGAATGAAAAAAAATGGACATTTGATAAACTCTCAAACTTTCAAGACTGTTTTAAAAAATCCTGACCTTAATAGAAGATTTGATATACAAGAACCAAGAGAAATAAAAAGTACATACCAAAGACTGCCTATAAGGGATTCAAAATGACAGACTGTTTACTTTTTATGTATGTAAAACGTATGTCTAAAATTCTTATTCACCATTGGGGTGGCTCGAAGTAAGATTGGGGAAAACCTGAGTGGGATATGAATTTTAAAAAGTAAAATTATTTAGGAACAGGTTTATTTTATACAAATCAGGTATAAGAGCAAGAATAGATACAGAGGAATTAGATGGGGGAGGAGAGCTAGTAGTTCTGGTAACCTACTTTCATTAGAAATGGGTTTAAGAGGGAACAATACATATATATTTGGAAAAGTATAAAAGCCTTCTAAATTCAGAAAAAATAAAATGGTAGGGGCATAGGGAGGGGGAAAAGGACAAGGGAGGGATCTTTAGAGGGGAGGGGAAGGGAATAGGTAAACCAGGTTTAGAAGGGTGTTTAGATTTATATAGGAGGATAGAGGAGAGATCCTTGGAGGGGGCTAGGCTAGCAATAGGAAGGTAGTGGGTGGAAGTAAAGTAGAGGAGGTAGGAGGGATAGGAAACAAGAGATATGCACAAATATACAAAACAAAGATCAGTAGTAGAATATGTTTGGGAAAGGTATATTGTCTATATATTTGTATATATATGTATATGTGCATGTATATATCTATAGAGAAACATATCTAAACTTTTAGCCTTTTTGGAGGGAGGGTGAACAAAGAACAGAGTAAGAAAGTGCACAGCAGAGAACAGAGGAACTCACAAGGAAGCAAAGAAAAGATGGACAGTTTTCAACACAATAAACATAATTTTTCATAAAGACTTTCTTGAAAGAAAATTTGTTGTTACATGATTTGAATTCTCTCTTATGTTCTGCTATGCACCGGACCATGCTTTTTCTCCTTTTTAACTTTGCATTTAAGTTTACGATGTTTTTCTGGTTCTTTTCCCTATTCTGTATTTGTGTTCTAGTGTTTGAGTCTAAAATAAAATTTAAAAAACCTACCTATACATTTTTTTATCTAACAAAATGTATGCTAAGACTGTAAGGGGAAAACAACGATGGTTTCTTTTTAGTTTCAAGTCTGCGTGACTTGTCTTTCCAGCTTGACTGTCTATTCCTCTGGGGGAGGGACCATGTCTTCTAATTATTTTGTATTTCCCATAATACACAGTCTAGTACTGGGTTCATTGTAGGTACAGACTAATTGCTCTTATTGTTAATAAAGTACAGAATATTAGGAAAGCCTGTGATTCAATGCCTTTAATTATTCATCTTCACTGCTCTGTTGCTGGATCCTGAATGTTTGAAAAGGCCCCACCCTTTAGAGAAGGAAAGACCCGCATATATACTTCATTATGATAGAGGCAAAGCCCAAGAGACCCACTCCCAAGATAAACTGATCCATTGTTTTGGGATGTTTCTTTAACAAATGGAGACTTAGAGGACTGGGAGGAAGTAGGTAATAGGGCTTGCTTACTTGAAAGGTAAGGCAGCTGGAATAACATAATGTGAATGTATTTAAGGCAGAAAAGACTGGGGATTGGGGCAGTCCCCTCTGAAACTGAGGCTCTGTACAGGGGAGCCAGACCTATCTTGGGGGCACCTTAGACCCTAAGGTAGTAAGTTTCTGCTAATTAACTTATGCTTTATGCAATATCCACACTGTCTCCTTCTAGGGCCCCAGAATTTGATCTACCTCAGGGTTTCCAGTCCTGATTGCAGCTCTGAATAATAGATAATCACTTAAGGGTTTCCTGCAATAATTGCCTACACCTCATGTCTTTGAAAGATGTTTTGTTCTTGTTTTTAAATTACTGATATAACAGAATTCCTTTAATTCTTTCACTGGGAGTCAATGGCATCACGAGAGTTACTTAGACAGTTTTTAAAAGGATGAGACGTATCTATTGCGGCAAAAATCTAGCACGATGGAAATTCTGGAACATAACCTTCAAGTTTGCTGTAATGGGGCTTAACCTATCCTTGAGGGTTTTTTGATAGCATTGTAATTTCATTTATCAGACCATAAACAATAACTGGAACTACAGAAACCTAGGATTAAGTACCTTTTCTGCTTGTTGCTGAATACCTCAGATAGTTAAAAGAAAAAGTGTTGGATGATGAACATTGCATTTTCCTGAGACATTGAAAAATATTTATATCTACATGTAGAGGATGTTACCTGAAATACTTATGATTGAATTGAATATTGTATACAGATTTCTTTCTGTCGGTATTTTACCTGTAAGTTCAAATCAGAACTTAACTATCCTAACTTCCTGGCATTACTCACTGCAGATAATCTGCCCCCAAACCACCTTTTGTCAAACCCCATGAAATAGGGTAGCTTATGCTTGCAGAGAATGTTGGAGAGCTGTTTCAGATGATAACCTATCATTAAGGTTCCCTTTGATGATGGACTCAGTGGAACATATTAGTTCTTAGGGTATACTACAGGGTGTACTATTTATATGGATTATATATAGCCTAAAAATACTGGTATCTGTTAAGAATAATGTGACCTATAATTATGACAGTTATTGCTTTTGACATTCACTTATGAACAAACTAATACAATGTTTGTTAGCATAGCATAGCTTAGGTTGGGAAAAAGTAAATTTTGTGCAAAAACTGTAGTAACTAAAAGGCCTTAAGGTATTGCTTTGTCAATTAATAAAGAAGAGCAATTGAGAGTATTAAATTATCTGGCATCTCTGTGTAGATCATAATTATACAGACAGGGCTTTTCTTTTTGAAACAATTTTTACATTACATAAACTGAAGTTTTTCATCCAAGTATCATTTCAAGAAAGTCAGGCTTAAATAATGGAGGCAATGGGGAAACATAATATTACGATAATGTTCTTTGGTGCGGTTTGGAAGGTTTTAGGAAACATTTGGAACTATTTTTCTCATAAAGTTACTTAACTATTGAAGTGTTACGATAGCATTTCCTTCTGCATTGCGAATGTTACAAAAGGAGTCCGGTTAAAGGGGACATCAATTTTAAATATCCTGATTAGAAGGATTTCCACAAACCAGGAAATTACATGCTAGGGTATCCTGGCATTAGTTTAATAAAAGATGTAGTGAAATGAGCAGTGCCTAGGTGATTTAGGGTGGCCTATCAGCTTTCAAATACCCATTTCTCCACAGCTTCACTTAGCCAAAGTGTATTTAGTCATTTTCTTTGGATTAAAAATGACCTGGATTTTCAGGGAAAATAAGCTATAACTTAATTGATTATCTATTTCTGTTGGGGAAATGGAATGTTTCTATCATGTTACATATTACAGCTTGATGCAGCCCTCAAAACTGTTGGAATAAATAATACAGTATTTAAATTTTCCTTAACCTAGCATTATTGGTCTTTTTTGGAACCTGACAGATGTATTCCTCAAAGGTTCTACACATCTGTCAAGAGTTAGTATAAATTAAACTCCTTTCAGTATTGGTAACCATTCTTCTCTGTACATTCTGACACATAAATTTTAACTTTTTTGATCATTTCTTACTTTTAATTTAATTTTGTGTGCATTTTAATGCAGGTAAAAATGCTTTTTCACAACTGTTATGTTGCACGTGGCATTCAAAGTGTACCCATATTTAGTTTTAAGTAACTAATCTCTGAGTTCTTTAGCATGCTTGATCCATAACATCATTCTTCCAGAATATATTGTTTCACCAGAAACACAAATAGTGGCAGATCACTGGGGAGCCATACCTCCAAGTTAAGATTGCTACAAGTTATGAGAAATGTTCACTACCATGGCTCTTTGAGGAAGAAACTCTGAAAAGCAGTACTTCTAGGGAGAAGGAACTTGTTTCATGTTCTTCAGTCAATGACTTGCAACCCTGATTTTAGAGCCCTTCATGGTGTTTCCATTTGTAGAGAAACAGTGATTTTGTTGCTTTTAGAAGTACAGAACATAGGTCACAGCCCCTTTCGGTCTTCATACAGACCACTATGTGCGTTATAGGAGTGGAAAGGAGTTGAAAAGATTTTTCTTACTCTTAGATACACAGGATCATAGGATTATCATAAGATCATATTTGTAGAATTGTAGATTTGTAGATCTGACTTGAAAGGCCATCTCATCTAACTTCCTTATTTTGCAACAGAGAGAACTAAGACCCTGGAGCATCAAATGATTTGCTCAGGGTCACATTGTAGCAGACCCATTGCCTGGTAGCATGCCAAGCACTGGACATACAAAGAAAGTAAAAAACACAGACTCTACCCTCAAAGACCTTACATTCTAGTGGGGGATTCAGCCTACAAGTAGTTATGTACAGACAATTATATATGCGATGAAAAAGGAAGATAATTGAAGAAAAGGGGAAATGAGTCATGGATGAGGAAAGGGGAGAATGGGAAAAGTCTACTGCAGAAAATAAAATGTAAGCTGAATATCTTAAAGGAAGTCAGGAAAGCTAGTAGGCACTGAGGAGGAGAGGCATGTCCAGCCATAGGGGACAGCTAGTGAAAAGTCACAAATATGAGCAATGGACTATTTTTCTCAAAACAAAAAGTAGTCCAGGGTAACTGGATCATAGAATTCATGTAGGGAAGTAAATGGTAAGAAAACTGAAAAGTTAAGGAGATGTCATGTTGTGAAAGGCTTTAAATGATAAACAGAAAATCTTATATTTGATGAGAGAGATAATAAGTAGCACCCCCCCCCCCAGAGTTCACTAAATTTGGGGTGGGGTGGTTTGCAATGGAAAATAACATGATTAGATCTGTGTTTTCTTTTTTTGTATAAGAAATTTATTTTATTTTCAGTTCACAGAACAAAACAAGCATTTCCATGACACAGTACTATAAAAACGATGATTGTACATGAAGCTGCAAATCTCCCATGTGCAACTTACTGTTCACTTCAAATATATAACAGTTATCCTGTAATTTTTTAAAAAAATTTTTCTTTCCTTCCCTTCCCCCTGCCCTAGAGATGGCTACCATTAGACACAAATAGGGTGTGTGTGTGTGTGTGTGTGTGTGTGTGTGTGTGTGTAATTTTATATATACTTCTATTTCTTAGTACCTTCTCTGGAAGAAGAAAATGTCTCCATATGTCCTTTATTTTTAATTTATGTTTTTAAAATAGTCAAGACAATTTAGTCATCTTAAAACATTATTGCCATTATCATATACATCATTCTCTTCATACTGCTCTTTTCTTTCATCGTCATTTCATGCAAGTATTTTCATGCCTTTCTAAGATCATTGACCTCATCATTCCTTATAGCACAATAGTATTTTAGAAAAATCAGACAAAAAATAGACTCGTGTTTTAGGAAAATCATTTTAACCAATGAGTGGAGGATGCATTGATGTGGGGAGAAATATGAGGCAAGTGAAACGGGTTCATTAGAAGAAGGTACTGCGAAATCATAGGAAAGAGGCTATGAGGGTCTGAAGTAGATTGGTATCTGTGTAAGAGGAGGGAAGGGGATGGGTATGAGAGATGATGTGGAGGTTGAAAAGATAAGATATGATAATAGAATGGAAATAAGGATGATGATGACTAACATTTATATAGTGCTTACTATGTACCAGGCACAGTGCTGAGTACTTTACAATTTTATCTCATTTGATCCTCACATCAGTCCTCAGAGATAGTTTCTGTTATCATCACCCCCATTTTACAGATGAAGAATCTGTAGCAAACCGAGATTAAGTGACTTGCCCAAGGTCACACAGCTAGTAAGTATCTGAGGCCTAATTTGAACTCAGGTCTTCCTGATTTCAGGCCCAGCACTTTATCCACTGCATCACCTAGCAGAGTAAGTGGTAGCATCAAGTCAAGGAAGACACCGAGGTCCTAGGTGTCTAGGTAACTGAAAAGATAGTTGTGCCCTTAACAGTAATAGGAAAGTAGGGAAGCGGAGAAGTTTTTCGAAGAAAAATGAGTTCTGTTTTGGACAGGACCAATTGAAGATATTTGTAGGAAATGCAGTTTGAGATATCCAGAAGGCAGGTGGTGATGTGAAACTAGAATGGAATCCAGGAGAGATATTAGGGATGGATAGCTAGATCTGAGTTTCCTTTGCATAGAAATAGCCATTTAAACCAGGGAGCTGAGATCACATAGGATAGGATAGGATACAATAGGATAAGATAAGATAGGATTGGATAAGATGTAGTATGAAGAAAAAGATAATATCCCAGGGCAGAACCTTGGGGAATATCCATGAGTAGTGGGCATGAGTTGGTTGAAAATCCAACAAAGGAACCTTAGAATGAGTGGTATGACAGACAGAAGAAAATTCCAGGTTGAGCTGTAACATTAAAACCTAGAGAGAAGAGAGTATGCAAGAGACTGTGGTGATCAATGGTGTCAAAGGCTACAGAGGAATCATGAAAGATGATTTTAAAAAATCTGTTATGTTGCTGGATTTCAAATCCTGTACTCTTTGAATAAATGAATGAATTTTAAAATGGTATCTTTACAAAGTGTCAGGCACTGCTAAGTGCTAGGAATACAATTACAAAAAGAGAGAGAGAGAGAGAGAGATAATTCCACTCCTAAAAGGGTTAACATTCAAATTGGGAGAGAATAGTTTCCTCTTCCAAATAAGAATTTAGACAAAAAGAACTTTCAGTGGAGAAAAAGAATTGAAAAGACCATCTTCTCTATACCTAAGGCATTCTGTAAGTGGCTGACTGAGTAAACCTGACTTTGTGTCTGCATCACAAAAGAGCTAAAGATAATTCCCTTTGGAAATAAACTAAACTAAATAGTTACTAGATCCTTCCCTTTTGGAAAAGAAACTTCAGCATCACAGCTGAAGATCCGCAGATGTCAACAAAGATTACAGTAGCTCAGTGTACATGCTCAGCAAAGAGTAGCACAGAGGACATCAGTTCTTCATCATTAAGGTACGAATTGCATTACTTTGGTCACATGTTTTCTATGTGTTTTCCTTCCCCTAGGAGTAATGTGATAACCTGTGAAAAAAAGGTACCCTTTGTGTATAAGGTATATATTTCTTCTCACTTATTTTGCTATGCTCTTTATTTAGATGTCTTTTGCTTTTATTTTTTCTTCTTCTAGTTAGTGTAGTAAAAGAAAGCACATTGATGGGGGCTAATGAACTATGGTTTTGAACAGATGTTGACCTAAAAAGTGCTAGCTTTCTGGGAACCTATGTGTGAAGATATCTCATATGCTACATATTTATTCAAATTATATTGAATAATTTTCTAAATAAAATTCCACTTTATTTTTATTTGAAACAAACATGTTCTAGAAAGTGGAAAGAATAAATGTCAATAAATCTAGTCTTCAATTAGCACTAAAGATGAAAATGTCACCATTATCCCTTCTATCCCTCTAGCAGTAACATTTGTCCCCAAGCAAAAACCAGAAGCGAGTAGATATTTGAAAAGTCCTTTGACAATCTCTGACATGTCCCAGACAAATGCTCTTGGAATACATTACCAATCCTAGGTTGACAGTTTCCTGAGAGAGTCACTAACCATTGTTATTTACCTATTCTTTTAAATGGATGCATGTCATCAATTCTTAGAGCACAAGGAGAAACTTCCCTCTTAAAGGGTCCAGTTTCTTCCGTTAGGGGAAAAAACATCATGCCTTTCGTTAGCTCTACCCTTCTCCCTCATGATAGAAGTCAGAATTCTCTTAAATTTATTTATATTCCTTTTTTTCTTTGTTTTAACCTCCAAGCTCTTCTGCCATTTTTTCCCTTATTGTTTCCCTTTTGTTAGACTGGAACATGCAGGACTCTTCCTTTCATACTTTTATTTTGTCTTCTGGGAGGAGAGACCAGTTGCTCTTTATGTATAGACAGCCGCTACATGGTCATAGCAACAAGTTAAATATTGTGAATTCTCTGCCAGAATTATCCAAAACCTTAATACTTATTGGAAGTCCTGGCATTCTTATTGGTAGCTTTTTTGACCAACTCTTACTATGAAATGTTATGGTAAACCATCTGTGGACCATACCTATTTGCATTACTGGGAACTCAGTCATATAAACATGATTCTTATTCTAAAGGATATTAGAGTCTATTTGGAGAGACAATTAGAAACAAAATGAAAACACAGGAGGTGATTAGGTAGTGATTAATTGCCAAACTGTGTTAATGTCTAGAAGTACAGTTCTTGTTTTAAAAAAGAAAAGAACCTTTAAAATCTGAGGAGTCAAAAGCCTTCATAAAGTAGGTAGGAATTGAGGTAAGACATATAGTAGTGAGCATTTTCCCAGGTGGAAAAGAGGAGGAAAAGAATGAGGCATAGAGAAAGAAATGAACATGGCTTATTCAAGGTTAGAGCAGATCTGCCCGACTAAAGCAGAGATTATCTGCTGAGGAGTAGAAGAAAATAAGGTTTGGACAGATGAGATAGAATTAGATTGATCCTGCTGTTAGAGAGGTGCAGTCTTTATGTGAAACGCATCATCCTTTAGGCTAATGTCATCTTCCATCCAGTGTTTTAGGATTACATTTAAAACTATTCCTTTGCCTGCCTTGGTATGTACAAGTTTATTCTTAAGGCATATGTAACAAAAGCATTGTTGGGGAACGAATTGCTTGCAGTTTTGTTTGATTTTTAAAATATGTGCAACATAGTGAGTGGTAACTCCATAGCATAGTTGATGGAAAGCTGACCTCATCGACAGGAAAACCTGAGTTCACTTTCCTTTCCTGACTTATACTGGCTTTGTTACCCTAGACAAATCATAGCTTGCTCTAGGCAGCTCACTGAGACTCTTTAAGTTTCAGAAGAAGTGCCTACATGCATCAGTTAATTTTATAGTTTTCTATACAAATGAAATAATGGGTCAAATCAAGTAAATAAACATTTATTAAGCACTTGCTGTATGTCAGGTGTTGTTCCAAGTTCCAGTAATACAAAAGAAAAGGTAAAACAACAGCCCCTGTCCTCAAGGAGTTTATAATCTCTATCACTGGATACCATGTAGAATCCATATTTATGTGGAGGCAGTGATTTGTGAGTCTAACTCACAGATTGTTGTGTATCTTCTTCCACCCATGTTGTATTCCTACATCCCCACATGTCCAACATCACTCCTGATTTCCAGTTTTAAGCATTTCTTTGATGAAATAATGAATCTACATAAAGTTTACCGTAATAAAAAAATGTTGTTTAAAGCTATTTCTTCTTCCTCTTTAAACTTTACTTCCAATAGTCTTATCCTCAAATTCTTTTTTAAAAATAGATTTACTGAACATTGTTTAAACAATGTGAACGTTTTCTAAATTTTAATGTTTGTGAGTATTCATTTTACATTTGAAGAGTTATTGGCAAAGGCAACATGAAGTTAAATATGGGAAATAACACAACAGCAAATTATCTAGATGATACAGAGTTATCTAGATGGTACTTAGTCTGGAGTCAGGAAGAGGTTAGTTCAATTCCAGCTTCTGATACTTAGTATCTGTATGACCCTGGGCAAGTCACTTAACCCATTTGTCTCAGTTTCCTCTTCTGTGAAAAGGAAATAATAAAGGATTTATCCTGTGGTTGCAAGGATCAAATGAGATAATAATTTAAAAGTGCTTAGTATAGTGTCTGGCATATTATAAGTGCTATATAAATGTTAGTTATCATTAGCTATTATTACTGCTAACTATTTTAAAGCTATTTGGTACTCTTGTATAAGATTATATCAGATGATGTTTTGGCCAGAAAGCAACAGAACAGATCCCCCACTTACTCCCTTGGTGTTATCAGCATAATAAATTTGAAGGAGGAAGGGTTGAAGATTTTTTTCACTTAACATGAGCCGTGTTGCGCAAGGACTGGCAGTTTTTCTAAGTACAACCAGCTTTTTCAAACAGTCCTCCTTCCCCTATCTCCTACTTAATGGAAGTTGTTAAAATTGAACTAGGATAACCTAAATGAAGTAAACAATTTCAGTCATTGAATTTTATAGCTAATGAGTCATTTTATCAGAATAAGAAATATGGTTCCTGGTGATGGGGAGTTGCTTGGTGTTCTTTGAGGACAGATCTACATCAGGGGTATAAAAGCCAAATTTGGAAAAGATAAGGCCATCTGCCGAAGTTCTACTTGAGTGCCTCAACATAGTATGACAGTGATCTGAGTTCTCAAAGCCCAAAAACACAGAATATAAGCCCACGGACACCTCACCAAGCTGCAAAGGCAACAATTCCAGACCTGGATCATTCACTGGTCTGACATCTAGGAAACAACAGAACTCAGTTTGAATCATAGAGTTATGATCACCAAGTCTGCCACAAACTAATAAATTATTTGACCGTAGGAGCTCTTAAAAACCATCTAGAAGTCATGGAAGGATTAAGATCTGACAATGTAAGGAGCCCTCTCCACCCACCTACCCCCTGCTCCAACATCAGGAAAAATCAGAGATCTCTGAAATATGAGGCATTGAAGTATATCCTTTGCTTGATGACATCCTGAATTCAGAATGGGATGTGGCTTCATCCCTGGATCCCTGGTGTCATTTTAAGAATCACTACAGTTAGTTAATCATCCAAAAGCTACTGTTAAATGATGTTCTTGTACTTATGTTCTGCTGATAATTTCTAATTTGTCCTGTAGGTAATTTATTTTGTATGCAGTTGTTTGCATGTGTCTCCTTGGGAGAGGGGTCTATCTTCTACCTTTCTTTGTATCCTCCGTTGATATAATGCCTGGCACAGACTAGGCCCTACTTAATAAATGTTTTTGACTGAAGATAAACATTTGTAATCACAATATACAGATACTAGATATTATCAAATGGAAATAGGTATATCTGTATATGTGTATGTGTGTATATAATATAAAAAATCTCCCATGCAATCTTTAAAAATTGTGAAAAATAGAAGTGATGCTACCAGTCTTAATACAGGCAAATGTCTTAACTGAAAAAAAAAAGGAGGTAGAAACTTTGAATTATATAGAGATCAGGCACTTTGACTTTGATTACTGGAAAAATTTTAGAATATATAAAAGCAATGATTTGTGAACATTTAGAAGAGGAAATAGTGTCTAATAAGAGCCATTATGGCTTCATAAAGAACAACTCATCCCAACCAAAGCTCCACTTATCTGTTTGGCAGGGTTATGAAACTAGTAGATCCAGGGGTGTTCCATAAATTTATGGACTTTTATACTTGTATTTCCACATAGAATCTGACATAGTCTGTCATGTCATCCCTGTAGACAAGATGGAGGGTAATGCAGTGGAAAATAGTACATATAGGAGAATGAAGAGGAAGTTGAATTACCAGACTCAAAAAGGAATCATATTGGCTCAGTGTCAACTTGAAGGGAGGTCTGCTTGAAGTGGAGTGCTCCAGGCATGTCTCACCTGTGCTCTTAAAAGTTTTGATCCCTTGCATTGCTTAATAAATTTTCAGGTTTAACAAAATTTGAAAGGATAGTTCATAAACTGGATGACAGAATTAAAGACTAAATAAGCTTAAATAAGTGATCAGATTGAATAGGAAGAAATTTAATAGGTAAAAACATAAAACCCTGTATGAAGGTTTAAAAAAGCAGCTTCATAAGGTAAGTATGGCCGTACAGATCTTACGAAAAAGACCTAGGGATTTTATTGAACTCTAAGTCTACTATGGATCAGAAATGTGAGTTGGCAAACAAAAATCTAGGATAATTTTGGGCTGCATTAAGAGAAGCTTTGGCGTGCAGAACAAATAAGATGATGGTTCACTCTGTTGCATTCTGTTCAGACCCCACTGTGTAATACAGTGTTTAGTTCTATGCACCACATTGCCGGATTGGTTTTGACAAACTGGAGCTAGTATGGAAGAGGACAGTCAAAGTGAAGAGGGTAGCTATGCCATATTAGAATTAGTTGAAGGCAACTAGGAATGAAGAAAAAATCTTGGGGTCCCAGCATCCCTGTCTTCAAGTATTTGAAATGCCATCCTGTAGAAAAGGGATTAGATCTGCTCCTTTGGCCTCAGAAGGCTGAAATAGGAACAATGAGTGAGAATTGCAGAGAGACATTTTGAGGCCTAATGTAAGTAAAAACTTCCAATAATTAACACTTCCCGGAAGCCAAATGTCCCGTCTTAGAGGTAATGAGTTCCCCTTTGCTGAATGCCTTCAAGTGGAGGTATGGTAATCCCTTGTTGGGAATGTTGGAGAGTATCATAGTTCTAATATCAGTTGAATTAGATGAATATTCTTTGAAAACTGGTGATTTCTGAATCATCTGAATTTTCTGAGATTGTTATTCTTCTTATCCTTCTGTAATTAGATAATATATGTAGGATCATCTTTGGTTAAAACATATTTCAGGCTCTCTTGTTTCTTTTAGTGGCTCTTCCTATTCTTCTAACACCACAAGTGTAACCATTCCCCAGACCTAGTCTCTAGTCTCTTGGTGCTCACATGCACATTCCCAACTTCAATCATGGTCTCTGTAGAGTTGATCTCCAAATATGTATGTACAGATTTTAGACAGCTTCAATTTTCTACTGGATATCTCCTCCTGGAAATCCTATGTGTACCTCAAGTTGAATATGTCATCACTAAATTCATGCATTTTTAATCGCCCCCTATTTATAATTATTTGCTGTTTTGTCAGTTTTACCTCCATATTATATTTCACATTGGTCTCTTTTCAAGTAATACTTTTATCTGAACAGTAGTTCAGATCCTTAAAACCTTTGGCTCAAATGGTAATATTAGCTGCTTAACTGATCTTCCCTTTTCAGTGTCTCTTTGCTTTAATCTATCCAAAACTGAGGAATATTAATGTTCCTGGTTATAACAGCTCCAAACATACCTATCACTAATCTTTCACCAGTAACTACAGAAACAACTCCAGTTTCCTAATATATCATACAAGATCCTTTATAATTGGATTTAAGTCTACTTTTTCTGTCTTGTCTCGCAGTGTTTACTTTCATGTGCCTGTTCTGGTTCCTGCCAGCCTAAAGTACTTGTCCTTCTCTTAGAGATGTGCTAGAGCCAGCTCTAACCCAGGAGGCAGTTGTCAAATTTACACTGAATTGAGTGCATAATCACCCCTGTCCCAAACCCTCATTATTAAACATTTACCAGCACTCACTGATACCTTTTTCCTCATCCTTGTATTAACTATAAACATTGCTTAAGTTCAACAGAAAAGTAGTACAAGGCTCAGAGAATGAAATCACCAGATAACAGCAACAGTTATAATAATAATATGCTTTGCATCAGTTATCTCATTTGAGCCTCAGAATACCCTGTCTTCCTTATACTCCTCCTATCTCCGATATGGATATCTAGATGGTTCAGTGGCTAAAGTACTGAACTTGAAAAAACCTGAGTTCAAACCCTGCCTCAGGTAGGATTCTTCATCTGTAAAATGGGAATATGAATAGCCTTTACTTTACAGGATTGTTAGGAGGACCCAGTGAGATAATAGATGTAAAATGCTTTGCAAACCTTAGTGTGTACTTCTGTCATCTTTGACACTGAAGTCTTACCCATCCTGGAAAATTCAGTTAAAATTCCACCTCCCTCATGAAGCCCAAGCACACATAACCACTGCAACCATTGTTTCTAGTTCATATAAATGCTAATATTACATTGTTGGTGCCTCTTTTCTGCACTGACACCTTTATTTCATATTATACTTTTAAAATACAAGATTTATCTCCTTGACTGCATTGTCAGCTCCTAAAAGGGCAAAAACTAAGTCTTATTCTACATCACAGTCCTCATAATACTTGAATAGAGCTTGCTCACAGGGGCACTCAAAAAGTGTTTTCTGCATTGAACTGGATTCTGGCTGATATGCACTGGTTGAATAGCATTTGTGGCTTACTGTATTAATAAATAAGTGGGTTGGGTATAAATCTCATTCAGGCTCTGTTTCTTTCAAATTCAATTACCCCTATGTAATGACCTTATTTGGACAAGAGCATAGCGATTGCCAAAGAGGAATACTAAAGACTCTATTAAAAATATAAAACAATTGCATTTAGAAAGCCATGTTTCAAAATATCATATTTATGATCTCAAAACACTATATTTTGTTTCTCCTCAGATAAATATTAAACATTATACGCTAGAACTTTAGTATAATACTACTTATCGTATAGCAAAATACATTGTAAGGTTGCTTCTTCTTGGACTCCATCAAAAGGTTAGTTACTAAAGTTCTAGCAAATCGTGTAATAAAAAAGTATACCCAAATCTTCTCCTTGCCGTTCTTCTCCCAACACATAATCACACAAATCACTGAGCACAGGGTTAAAAAAAAGGTCGAAGGGTATCTATTCTTTTTGAATGTAGATTACATCTCCACCAATCCAGAACTCTTAAGTAGTGTGAATGCTGATCTTAGAAACAGAGATGTTTCTAATTAACTAAACTTTAAAGCCCCATCTTAATCACTTAGAGAATTCTTGTACACATCTGTGCTGCAGGAATAACTGGATTACCTCCATGGATTTTGTGTGTGGGTGTGTGTATGTGTGTGTGTGTGTGTGTGTGTGTGTGTGTGTGTGTGTTTTTAAAGCAATGCTATAACTCTGTCCAAATGCTAGTCAATGCTGCTTTAATGTTTAGAAGCTAATGTGCACTTCGTAATGTAGTTTAAAAATTGAAACCTCTCCTACCTTTTATATTCTACTCTTGTAAATTCTATTTGTTTGTGGAGACCAGTCATTCAAAATACTGTGTAACATACAGTCCAGAACTTCTTCTCTCACAGTTTGATCTAACCTAAATCAGCAACAGAGCTAGTACTTTTAATGTGGTTTCTATTCATCTGAAAGTGACATCAGTGTCTTTCTATTCTTTTTATTTTAATAAAATAGTGCCCAGATTGAGTGTTGGTGCCAGTAAAGGAAACTGAGTCCTATAAGGAATTTTTCATTAGGATAAATGAAGTGCTATGGATAAACAAGTCAAACCTAGCGTGACAAGATGGCATGAAGAGCCATAAAAATGCATGACTTTACTCATGGGAATACGTGGCAAGACTTCTTGGCATTTTCCATGTCATCTATATGTGTATTTGGGGACCGAGGGGATGATTTTGTTTCATCTCCTATGTGAAAATACATTTCTTCTCAGATCGTGTTCCTAGAGTTGAATCCCCCCCTCCCAAAAGACCTATTTAAGTGGAAACAGAACTATTAAGATTATTTCAGACCATTAAATGACCATTATCTCCAACTTCCACAGTAGAGAATAACTCTTGCAGAAGTAGGATCACTTTGACCACTTTTTCTTCCTTTTTAAAAAGTCAAAAGTCAGAAAGACATGAGTTCCAATCCTGCCTCAGGCACTTTAACCTTTCTCAAGCTCAGATTCCTCAATTGTAAAATGGGAATAAAAAGGATAGCCTTAACCTCACAGGGCTGTTTTGAGGATCCTGTGAGACAAAAGATATAGTGTTTTGCAAACCTTGAAGTAGGTACATCCTGTCATTTTTGACACTGAAGTCTTACCCATCCTGGAAAATTCAATTAAAATTCCACCTCCCTACTGAAGCTCAAGCACACATAACCACTGCAAACAGACATCACTTCTTGTTCATATGCATTCTAATATTCCATTGTTTGTCCCTCTTTTGTGCACGGACATATTTATGCCATATTATATTTTAAAAATATATGACATCTCCTTGACTAGATTCTAAGCTCCTTCAAGGCAAAAGCTGGATCTTATTTTTCATATTGCTCTTAGTACTTGAGTAGGTTTTGCCCACAGGAACACTCAAAAAAAGTTTGAGCCATGGTGTCATGTAGGCTCCTGCTGATCACTGAATTGTAGTAATGATTCTTAGTTCAAGTCTTTATTAACTTGAGATCTTTGTTCCTAATAAATGTAAAATTCTAATTTTTTTTTTTAAAAATTTGCTATTTCAAAGAAATGTTCTTATGCAAAATGAAACTGTTTCTCTGATTCAAGAGATGGCTCTTAGAAACAATATTTTGTCAATAGCCAGCATAGGAGGTATTTCTTCTGGTGCTTGACCATGTGACTGTCATACTCTAATTAAAAATTATTAATATTATTAAAATATTTTAACTTTATAACTTTTTCATCATAGGATAGAAAAGGAGAGCTAGATTATAAATAGATGATTATACTTTAACTTCAACAAACATTTATTAATTAGCCACCATGCCCAGACCACCATGAAATAATTGCAACTTCTGAAATTGGAGAAACTTTATAACAAATTTGATAAAAACATTCAAGCTAAGTTAAAACAAATTTTGATACTAGATAACTTAAGGAGAAAGTGCCAAAAAATATATTGAACTGGATGTTATATATTGGTTTAAGTCAAGAAATAAAAGAATCCAAAGTCTTTTAGACTTCTTGGAAATCTAATGTCTGTACTTCATTAATTCTTTCCTCCAGAAGAGATCAGAAGATGCTAGACTTGACAAGAGATGAATGATGTAAAAAAAATTGAAATTGTCTCTATCCTGACAGGAAAAAACTGATCATAGGTGTAGCAATAATTTCTGAACCAATGCCTGCATGCAATCAAAACATTCACTGGTTACGGTAGAGGTCAGATGGAATGTGGTGTTAGACCAGATGCCAGAAGTGAAAGAAAATATAGGGTTAGATAGCAGCAGTTCCATCACCAATTTTTAAAACAAGTTGTTGACTCAAAGCATCAAAAGCACCATTTAAATACTAGGCTACTATTAAAAATAAGGAACAAGTAGATGGCACAGTGGATAGAGTGCCCGACAGGAAGTCAGGAAGACTCATCTCCCTGATTTCAAATCTGACATCAACTCTAGGCATTTACTAGCTAAATGACCCTATGCAAATTCTTTAAGCCCTACTTGCCTCAGTTTCCTCATTTGTAAAAATGAGGCAGGGAAGAAAATGGCAAATTACTCCAGTATCTTTGCCAAGAAAACCCCAAATGGAGTAATGGAGAGTCACACACAACAGAAATGACTCAACAACAATAAAGTTGTTGTTGGAAATGAACACAAGGAAATATGTTGATTCCTACACAGATTTAATTGGTGCCAGTCATGATGAGAATTTAAAAAGTACTCTGAAACCACCAACAATCTTCTTAATAAATGAAGCAATGTAGAATACAAGCGGATGTGTAAATATTGCAAAAAGAGAATGAAGAAGACCGCCTTAAAAAAAAAAAACCCGCAAAGGATTAGAAGAAAAACTTGGCTTGCACAGGGCTTATCATGAAATCTGTTTGAGTCAGATAACTCTATGAACATGAATAGATGAAACCAGAAGGACAAATAGATATAAAATGAAACAGATCGGCTAGAATTTGAACTTGGAAACTTTTGAACAGAGTATAACATAAGTGCATCTGCACATTCATCTGGCAGCAGTATAAAAGATAGACTCATGGAGAATGAAACTGCCCCCATCTAAGGGAGGAACTATTGGGGTAGTAGAATAGTGACAGAGGGAAGAGGAGGAGGGTGCTAGGGAAATTGCCGATAGAGAAGCAATAGTACTTAATAGCTTATTTAATGTGGGTAGTGACTTTTTTAGTCAGTACTTAAAAATCAGATCCATTTCAGTGGAAATGGAAAGTCATTTTCAGCACTGTAGTTATTGTAACCAAATTCTGTCCTCTCTTTCCTCCCCCACCCCAGAAAAAAAAGTATCTAGTGGAATTTATTACCTATTACCATATTGAGAATGAACTCAAGTTCTCCTTACTTGGGTAGGGCCTATTTGGTTACTCATCAAGAACATTCAGAAACCACAAACAGCCAACCCTGCCATTTTCTGGCTTTTGACATTCTGTGTTGTATCCCGGAATATACCACAATATTGCTAGGTATGTATAAATGCAAACATATAGGGGATATTCAAACAAGGTATTCCCTGACTTAAGAAAACATGATATGTAAACTTGCTAAATAGATTAAAAGGGTAATTATTGTAAAAAGGAATTTTTCTTCCAGGATACTTAAAATGAAGTTAGATATGCACCTCTTCTATTTATATGTAGATTTTAATTATGTAGAGAGATATGTGTATATCTACAGTACCCTTGCTTTTCTCATCTGTAAAATGAGCGTATTGGATTAGTTGGACTAGATAACCTCCAAGGTCCCTTTTCTCTTAAAATCTGTGACTCTGTAATACTGTTGTTAGCGAAGGAAGAATGTCCCTCTTTGCATATCTGTTCAATGGAGACACTCATTTGAAGAAAAACTATTTTCTAAATCTATTTTTGTAAATGAGTCACACTTCTAAATGCAGTTTTACCTGTCAGACTCCCTGATAAAATGATTGTCATATACCCTATACTTCATTTGTAGTAAGTAACCCAGTAAAGGAAAATTCAACCATATAGTAATGTGACATCAAAATAAAATGTTTGATTTCTCCTGCTCTTTTTTCAGTGTGATGGATAGGGCACTGAACCTGATGCCAGGAAGACCTGAATTCAAGTCTGTCCTCAAACACTTACTAGCTGTGTGCCTCTAAACAAGTAACAACCATTCTTTGCCTCAGTTTCCTCATCTGTAAATATGTGAAAAAAACACCTAGAGTTGTCACAAAGATAAAATGAGTTAATATTGTCATTATTATTAATAGCTGTAACTAGACTAATAATAATAAAAAACCTAAAGATAATTCTTATTTACCAAAGTGTAGTTTATTTTAATTTGTAGTCTGTTACTTTGAATAATCTGTGATTTCATCAGTGAGCGTATTACCCTTACTCCCACAGACAACAACCCTTCCATGAGTTCTCTTCCTGTGCTGCTCATATCTATATATTTGTAACTTTTGTATCTTAAGGTACCAATATACCACTCAGCTTATCAATCTTTTTCTTATTACCCATGACTGGCCCACCTTCTTTTCTTGTCACACACATCTTCAGTGATTTTTTTTCCCTGACTACATCCTATCTTCTAGGTTTGACGTCGTTGATAACATGCTTTTGTCCACCAGCATTTTTCCATTCTCCTTTAAGTTGTTTGTAATCTTAAATCGAGAGATTCACCAACTTGTAATGAAAAGAATGAACATTTTCCTCAAAGCAACCCCATGAGGTGTGTAGTATAATCATTGTTATTATCTCATAGATAACATGGGATCACAGGGGTTGCCTGTGGTTATAGCTGCTAAATTCTGAAACCAGGTTTTGAACCCATGTCTTTTGACTCTCAAAATTCAATGCCTTTTTTTCTATTATATCATTCTGCTTCTTTGAATGTAGATTATTGAAGGGATTATGTTAAGGTAGGGTGAAATTTAGTCCCACCACCCAGAATAGATATCCATCTTGGTTTGCTTTGACTTCTGTGTTTTTTCATTTATATGCTTTATTTATTTATATACTTCCATTTCTCTGTGGTCTCCCCTGCCTTCTTTTGAAAAATATGAAAAACTCTCACATTTTATTTATGTTCCAGTGATAATGCAGTATATCCAGCAGTCTAGGCTAACCCATCTACCATCAGAGTACTTCTTTAAACTTTGATATTTCCTAGAGGTTATCACTTTGCTCTAAACTTGTAAAAATTGGGAAAAAGCAGACAACCTGGGCTCACCAGAAGTTTTGAATACTTGCATTAAACGATTTATTGCAAATAGAAGTTGATGAAGCTTTCTCTCTTAATATTCAAAGTTCTGGGGTGAAGAGTCAAATTGCTAAGATTTAATAGTTGGAAAAGAAAATATAATCTGAACATGAAGCAAACCAAGACATAACACTCCAGCTTTTCAAGTGAAGAAAGGGGATGGGGGTGGGGCTCTGCAGAAAGTTGGAATTGCTGGTGATTCTGCTTTGTTCAGATTGTGGCTAGGCAAATGAAAAAATGACTGTAGTTTTGATGACCATCTGTTCGCGTTTCAGAGATCAGGAAACCAGTGCTTTAAATTTCCAAGTTTTACTTTCCTGGTTTACACAGTGTGTGGACTAATTTGAGGGGAGAAGCCAGGATAAGTGAAGTCTGGAAGCTAAGGAAATAAAAAGGAAGACTGGAGCAAGTGTCAGGTACATCAGTAATAAAGAAGGGGGGAGGAGGGAGAAATATATTTCTTTGATATATTTATTTTATAATAATAGAAATAAATTTACTAGTAAAGAAGAAAAATATATTTATTTGAGAAATGAACCCATTGAAATTATCTTGCTTCAGGGCATGAGTGCAAATAGGAACCTTTGATTAGTGTACAATGAAGAAAAAAATTCCAGATAATTAAAGATGTTGTTCTTAAGTAACTCTTACAAAGGACTTAAGTTAATAACAATAAAAATGTAGATCTCCTCAGTCATAGAGTCGACATAGTTCAGATAGTCACCATAGAGGGTGATGAGGTAAGTGTGGTCTAATGGAGGCGCAGAGATGAGGGTTTCTGTAATAAGAAACAATTGGTGGTGGTAACATCAGAGTTGCTGCTGGTAATTACCATTATTGATTTTAATAATATATTTGTATATGGAGAGTTATACTTTTCTAAAGCATTTTCACATTATCATGGCAGCATCAGGATATAGGGAGAAGGGCAACTATTATCCCCACTTAACTACTAGAGAAATTAACACAAGGTGACACAGGCAATAGAAAATACTTTCTTTTCCCCTAGACTCGATTCATTCCTGCTAACATGATCTTATAGTTTGGTAGTTTAAAAACATTTCCATCCAAGAAAGATTCATTTTGGCATCTGAGAAAATTCACAGTCATTCTTCAAGATTTGTCCCCAAAATTCTCTTATCTTGGATAGCCAGCTTTCTTTACTTTTGCAATATTTCCAGACTCATTTCATTTCTGTATCTAACAAAAAAAAAATAAATATTAACTCCTGACCTTTTATTTTCCTACCATTCCTTCCAGTAACTACTTCTACCAGTAATAATCTTATCACTTTTCTGGTTTTCATTACAGAATCCAAGAAAATCACAGCAGATTCCTAGGGAAGCTCCAAGGTTAGAAACATTGTCTTGGAGGAATTCCTAGATCTGGTTTGAAATAAGGAAGTGATACTACTTTATTCAGTTTGACTATATTTTCCATCTTACTTTCAACCTCTAAATAATGCCTTCAAAGAAAAAGTATGAGGACATGGAATACATAATTAGAAACCAGTTTCAGAGTTTGCTGTGGATGCCATATTAATACTAGGGAAGACATGAGACAGTCATGTGGCACAGTAGAGAGAGAAGCAAATCCAGCATAAGACTGAGATAAAATCCAGCCCAAGATTCTTACTAGACGTGTGACCTTGGCCAAGTCACTTAATTTCTGCTTGCCTCAGTTTCCTCAGTTGTAAAAAGGGAGTAATAATATCACCTACTTCACAATGTTGTTGTGGGGATCGAATGAGATAATATTTGTAAAGCTCTTAGTACAGGAGTACAAGGGCAGCTAGCTAGATGGAGTGCCAAGCCAGGAGCCAGGAAGCCTCATCTTCATGACTTCAAATGTGGCCTCAGACACTTACTAGCGATATGATCCCATAGTGGAACTAAAAATAAAATGAACAATGAGGAGTATTGTTCCAGGTTCTCAAGAGAACAGGGATAACCTACAGGGAGAATTCAGTAGTAGTAGTACTAAACACACCTATGTGCACACTCAATTCAAGTTACTCTCTACCTTAGAAGATCAGAAAATTAAAATGCTGAAGCAATACCTTGCTACTCTCCAGGTTATAATTAAAAATGAAATGTGCCTTAAATGAATGGGTGAACAACTTTAAAAAGGAAATAAAGAAAAAAAATAATAGGAAGAGGCAAAGGGGAATTCTAATCATGACACCAGAGGGTGACACAGGGAAGAAAGGGAGGAACCACTGTATATCTGGAGCTATTTAACAGGTAAAAGAGGAAACTGAACTATCTCTGGAGGAAGCAGGTTTTTATATCTCAAGGAATAAGGAGTAGATCCATCACTTTACTAAAACATATTAATCAACACATATTTTCCCAGTTATTTAATTAATGGAAATGAATAGGATTATAGGACTATTACAAAAAATTTCTAAGACAATTTATATGATTAAGATTGAAGCTGTTATACATGAGAGGTTTAGATGATTATCTTTGGTGTGTGGGATTGACTCTCAAAAATACCTGTCACTTTGGTATTCCCTAATATCTGAAAATCTACCATTTGAGATTAGATAGATAGATGGAATTTATATTAAGCACTTACTGTGTGCCATGGATGTGTTAAATGCTGCAGATAAGGAAAAAGGAAGACAGCTCCTATAATGAAAGAGGGTACATTCAAATGGGAAAAGACAATCCATAAAGGAATGATGGAAAGGGAGGATGAAGAGTTGAGGAGACTAGGAAGTGGTATTAATTCCAGTTAAAGCATTATCCCGTGTTAAAATGTCAATATTGGGATATTAAGCATTGCCATTTATTAATGACTTAATTTGAATTAATTTGTGAGATTGCTTTTTGCAGGCTCAGCATCAAATTGAGTAAGTTTTACTTAACAATAGGATCCAGAATACAGGTTTGCTATCTCAGAGAGTTCAGCTCCAAGTGAGGTGCTATATTGTGGGAGCATCATGGGTCATTTAGTACTTAGAGATTAAAAAAAAGGGGTTGGAGAAAGACAAACTTTATCTAGTTTACAATTGTATTTGTGACCCTTCTTGACTTAACTGAATTACTTTGGCAAACTGGGTGTAAAGTAGGAGGTTTTGGGTGTTGCATTTAGAGTTTTTGTTTTGATTTTTGTCATGAAGGGGGTGTGCATATGTTAACAAGGATGACCGAGTTGGAAGAATATTTATTCTGGCAAAGCATTGGATAGGCTGGTTATGCTCAGTGCAGACTCAAAGACTTTAAAGTTACTACACAAGTAGTAGTGAATATTACAAAGGCTTTTTACTAAATGCAATAAGACAAACTGTTCTTACTAGTAAGCAGTTCAATTAGCAGTGTATACAACCTAAAACACTTGAAAATTAAGGGGAAACAGGGAATTGAGACAAAACTATTTAGCTTAAATAATACTAATCACATAAAATGTATTTCCAGGAAAGCGAATGGGATGTGAAGCATATTTAGGGGCAGAGGGTGTAGGGGGTGAGAGTAAAGGGAGAACAATTTTCAGAAGCTATGAAGGGAAATTTAAAGTCAGGACAAGAACTTTGTTCATGTCCGTCATTTCCTTATGAAGCTCCAGCTTCATAGTGATTTAAGTAGGAGTGGAGGGAAAGAGTTTAAAATTTGTCTTCAAAGTGTAATGAAGTAAGCTATTGGGTTTTTCTTTCCCAGCCCTTTTCCCACCCAATACCTATTAGATTTCTTTCATGAATGCTTTAGGATTTTGAGCCAAATCTGCTGTAAACCAAATTTTTCTCAGTTCAGGTATGCATTTCCTAAAATCATAGCTTTAGAACCAGAAGAAGCCTTATTAGTCCAAGCATTTTATTGTACATATGAGCAAACTGTGGCCTTGAGAAGTTAAATGACCTTCCCAAGACTGTGAGATCCAAACTTGTTAAATCAACCTACAACTGGTTTCTGTTGATCCTGCTTTGCTATACTGTTGAAAACTTAAATGTCTAGACAGTCATTCTTGTTCAGGTAAGACATCCATGCTCACTATCTTCTTGCTGATTACTTACTAAATATTATATTTCATATTTACTTTGAGAGCGTGCTTCATGACTGCACTGGAAAATAGTATTTGCTTCTTGAGTTAAGAAATAAATAGATCAGGTGGTTAGATCAAGAGTGCTGATATTGAGTGGTTGTTACATCAAAGTACTTATGTGAAGACAGTAATGTGAGTACATTTATTTTCTGGATGTCTTCCTTGGATGTTGTCCAAGTGATATTTTAGTACTTCAGAATACTTCCAGAAGCTCTGTCACCTACTGTCAATTTAATGTAGTTGGACAAATATCCAGAGGTGGGGAACCTATGGCCTCGAGGCCACATGTGGCTCTCTAGGTCCTCAAGTGCAGCCCTTTGACTGAAGTTTGGATTCACGGAAGCATTTATTAAGGGCCTACTGTGTCCTAGGCCCTGTGCAAATCATTGGAGATTCAAAGAAAGGCAAAAAACAGTCCCTGCTCTTAAGGAACTCTGGTCTATGGAGGAGACACCTTGTAAACACTGAGTGCCTGCTATGCACAAGTACTTTGCTGGCCTCTGAGAGAAATGCAAAGTGGGTCTGTTAGCCCTATGTGACTAAATAATGGAGATACAACCAGTCAAATGAGCATGAATCTGTTTTCCTGCTTAACTTTTCAGGATTTGAACATCTTGTTTCTTAAATGACCATTCATATTACTTGTGAATTTCTTTATCAATAATTATTTATCAGTAGTTGGCTTTATAGAAATACAATGTGGAAAGAAAATTTAAATATATACATACATACATCTGTATATAGGTCCAACATCTACCAAACTAAGGCAAGACATTCTTAACTTCTACTTAAGTTTAATATAAAATTGCTAACTTTGATATATAAAACACATGTTGTCTCCTAGCATGATTTTTTAATTATCCTAGAGTTGTGCTTATGTGACTAATTCCTAAAAATGCTAACTTTGCAATTAATTTGCAACATATTATTTAGTTACAGTGGGTTTTTCTATTGTAAAGTGCTGGTATGCCTATAGCTTATTTGACTGAACATTTGCATTTTTTCCCCCATATTGGTTTTAGGGAAGTGATTTCTTGCCTTCACTTATACCCCCTGATGTTTTTCATTTTGGTTTCAACCCCAGTAACTTCACAGAAATTACTTTTGTCCAAATCCAGTGATAATTTCTCCTTTTTTTGACGCTAGATCATACTGATTTCTCTATTATGGCTTCTACTTAAGATGAGTTTTGTTTGGTTTTCTTTTCAAATATAAACATCATCTTTACTGATCCTTCTATGTCCTTATAGTCATGGGGAGACTTGGTTTACCCAGGCATGGTACGGTCAGCACCAGGGGGCAAGGAGGGGATGTACAAAGTATGAAGCTTTGGGAAGTGATGCCTTGTGCAGAAAAGAGCTAAATTCCCCAGGCCCCCTCATTTGTTGACTGCCTAATTGGGCGGGTACTTCTGGGTCTTGAATCCCTGCTCCAACCTTCTAATTTTCTCCACCTCTTGGATTTCAGCATTCCAATGATATCGTGTTACTAAACTCCCCTTTTTGTCTTATATTTGCTCTTCTGAACTTGGGTCCTGCCTTCTTTACTGCAGTCAGGGATTTACCTCATCACTGACAACACCAGTTCTCCCTCAAACAGCACAGGATGGTTATCTTCATTTTCTCTAGTTATTGTCACCCATTTGAATGTCTCCTACTTGAATTTCTTCCCTTATCGAGATGCTCTCATTTCTTTAATCACTCTTAGTATGTATATGATGTTCTTAATCTACCTTTCCAGACAGGATCTATCTCTCACAGACAATCTAAGTCTTAATCCCATATAATCTCCAGAATATCACTATGTGACTAGATCACTTTCACCCAGAGTATAAGATGACAAAATTGTAACTATGGAACTCTCCTCCTACATGCCCCACTCCCAGCCCAACTTCCTTATTGGGTAGAATATTAGCATCTTCCAGTGCTTCACACTTGGAACCAGCTTTAGGCTCTCTCCTCTCTCCTCTCTCTGTTCCCCTTCTTCTGGCATTCCCTTTCTCCTCCACTCACTCTCCCTTGTGATGACAACCAAATTACACATTTTTAGTATTTTATATGCTATCTCCCACATCTTTCTTCCCTCCGCCCCCCCCGCTTTAAAATCCGTATCTTACCAAAAGGCTACCAGTAGTTTCTGTCTTACTGACTTCACCTATACACATCTCATTTATTGGTTCATTTTGTAAATACTTAATAAACATTCGTTGGAATATTTTCCTAGAATCTCTCCTCGTTACAGCCCATCTTAAACACAACTGTCAATAATGTATTCCACAACCTCTACTTCATCTGTACCATTATCAGTTTATGAATCAGGATGAAATTCCATACCATGGGCTTTGTTGCTGTCTGCCCATTATGTCAGATACCTACATACCCACCACATCTTGCCTAGCTTTTCTTCATCTTTGCTCCTTCAGGTACCTCTCCAGATCCTAACAAAGGCTGCCTACATGCCTAGTCGGATATTTTCTTCCTCCCACCATAAGTCCATGATCTTATCATCATTTAAAAGCATATACAAACAAATCCAGCTTTCTATATTAACTCTCTTCCATGAACCTGCCTGATATGAATCAATCAGATTGGCAACAATATTTCTGGTGTTTGGCAACAGTAACAGCCCTCTCTGATTACACTCACATATGTAGCCTTCAAAATTGTACACCAAAATTTGAGAAGATATATTTATTCATCCTTATTTCTTTACATGTATTTCTGTGTACATAGGTTTACTATGAATGGGAAGTTTTGTAAACATGGAAAAAAATAATTCCATTGTGACTCCAGGAAGGTTTAGAAATCAGTGAGACGGAGTACTTTAAAAATATTATATTGCTAACATAGGATATTTGTATTGAAAAGTAGCTCTCAGTGTTTGGATTGCACATACTCTTGACTTCTTTTCACTCATTACCTTGGGTCCATTTTACTTCTCATTAGCACCTCCACCAAAAATGGAACTGGAAAAAGAAAAGAGGTGTTCAGACATGTGGCTACTTGCATCCTTATTTCGCTGAATTAATATAACAATAGTGTAAACATTCTTTCTGATCTATAGAATAGCCAGTTTTCACCACATCAATAAAGTATTTCTTTTCCTTTTTTTGTACAGAACATTTTGCTGCCAGACTTCTAGTGTAGGGCAAATAGCATCTGATTAAGAATGTTCTGGATGGGTTAATTAGTGTGGTGACTATTATTAAGCAAACTGCTTGTTAGTATTATGCCTATTTGATCTTGGTATTGATGTGAAGTAATTGACCATAGAGCCACATTCAGAAAATCTGGAATAAAATTTTGTGATTTACATTATGAGAATAAGTTGTTTGTATCAGACATTTCTTGGAAAATACTACTTTCATGGCACAGAGAATCAGGAGACTGGTTTCTTTCTTTTCCTTTTTTTTAAGAAATGAATTTTCCCAACCTGCTATAATGAAATAAATGTAGCACCAGCTATAATGGAATAAAAAAGTATTCAAGAGTTATGGTGACTCCTGCCTTCAATATAGCTTACATAGTATAAAAAAAAATAGGACAGGGGCTGTTTGTGCTGCCACTTTCAACAAAGGATGCTTCTCATTTTAGATTCAACTAATCCTCTAAATACTTCTGCTGGTGACTATCACTGTAATAAACAGACCATCAGAGAAAAATATGAAAATATACAATAAACAAGGAAAACCTATTATGCAACCACCTTCCTTCCAGTGCAAGATTATTGCCTATATTATTCAGTGGTATTTTGTCCAGTCTATTTTTAAGTATCCCTAGCTATAGCATTTCCCAAGAGAATTTATTCCACGATCTAATAAATTATGCCGTCAGGGAATTTTTCTTGAGATTCAGCTTAAATTTTCCCTTTCTTAATTTCATCTCATTACTCCTAGTTATACCCCCTTGTACCAGGCTAAATAATTATTCTCTCTCCTTGGAGACTCCTATTATGTACCCCTCTAGTTGTCACTTAACCAGACTATTCATATTTAGTTCCTTTAATCTGTCCTCATAAATCAATTCTTCTATTCCCTTAATCATTGTTATTGCTCTTCTAAGAACTCTCTCTAATTTTCAACGTGCTCAGTACAGAGGTGTGCCCAAACTAAATTCAATACTCCAGTTAGAGTCTAACCAAAGTGCTCTATCAAACCTGGCTGGGCTCTTCCCACTCTGTGTACTCTATATATACAAAACTGTATACATAACAGGAAACATCTGCTAAATGTCATTGAAAAGTTAGGTCACATTGGTACACATGCATCGTGAAAATTGGGTTTAAATGATTCTCACTTCCATTGTGCATTTTTTAAAAATTAAATCTCTTGGTTGGTTCTTTGGTTGTTTCCTGGACATGTTTATATCTTTTGAATTTGCTATATTTGTTCATGCCTCTATTGGTTTCACCAACACATCAAGATATTCATCTGTGTCTTGTGCAAAATGGGATTGTATCCGTCTTTGGAAACACTTAGAAAAAGTGTTAAATAAAACCAGCCTACCACCTCGCCCAGAGCTAAATTCCTTGTCAGTTACCAATCCCCCATTGTTTACAACCCTTCAGCCAGTCTTTAGTCTCTTTTAATTTGTGATACTGTTCTCCAGTATGAATGGATTTTATGAGGAAAATGGACCATGATACTGCTTACCAAAATGGAGATGTGTTGCATCAGAATCCTTTGATTTATTATTGTGTACTCTTAACACTGTTTTTCTTTACTTTAAATAATATTAAAGCTTGCTTGGCATTCTTAGTTACCTAGAAACAGATATCTTGCCCTAATTGTTTTACTGTTCTTTAATAGATGATTACAGATGTTTCTCCTCAATATTTTTCTCATTGTTTTTGTGGAGGTTTAAAGGTATTGTCAAGGTCACCATTTCACTTTTTATGAGACTTTTGATAAAAACTGTCATTATGAATATTTTCCTGTGGTATGTCCCTGCTTTTTCCATGAATTTTCAGGAAAATAATTTAAATTGATTAATTAAGCATTTTAGCTAATTCCCCTAACATCAGAGAATATATGATCCAAAATTGATAATAAATATTCAGGATTTCCTCTTTGAAATTTTTAGAGGAATGGCTATTTAAATCAATTTTAAGAATTTTTGAGATGTTAAATTCTTATATTTATATTTGCTTTATGCTTGTGTATTTTCCTTCAAAGCCAGTGTTTTTCAAAAAAACTAATATGAATCTATCCTTTTCCTCCCATTTTCCAAGCTGTAGCAGTAATAATAGAAATCTTTTTTAATGACTGCCTATCTATATTGAAGATTGTTTTTCTCATAATACTCAAAACTAGAACATACTTTTAAAGGAATACAGAAATACATATGAAACAAGTGAATTTTGTCCCATATGACTTTTTGGACTTACCAAATGTGATAATAATTTAACAAATGAAGATTTAATGTACTTGAAATTCATTCATGAGGGTTTAAAATGACATTTTCTTTTATTCAACCTCTTTTTCACATAAGCTTTTCACAAAAGTCTTGGGTATAAGACTGATTTTTTTTTTTTTGTCTGTTGAGCACTCGGAAAGATACATGGGCTGGAAGCATCCACATTGGTAGAGTAATGAAGTCACAGATATTTGTAGTATTGAAATGTTCACATGGATGTAAAGTCCTATTGATGATGTATCATTGTGCCACAGAGGGGGTCCCGGATTCTTGTAGCAAAGCAGAAAGGAGCAGATTCTACCAAAGTAAAAAGACTGATAGACTGTGTTTGTTGTCTGAGAAACTGCCTAAGTTTATAGAGTCTTAACACCATGTAGTCTTAAGAGTGAAGAATTTTTTCAGCCACAATAACTCTTGAAGACTGTGTTCTTGTAAAGTTATAGAGAAGTTGTTAGCTGTATTGTGTATTGATGGCTGAAATTGTAGCTTTTTGCAGTATCTATGAGTGTGTCTATCTATGTTCCATAAGCTTCTTCAGAGCACGGTGGATACATCTTTGTCTTTGCATCCCCAGCATCTAGCATAGTGCTTGGCACACAGATACAACAAATGATTGTTGGATGAATAAGGATTGCATTTGGAAGTTATTTTCAGAAATAATTGATAATGATTGAGGATGAAATGATGATCATTAAAGTCCCTTCCATATCCAATATTCTGACACTATGGCTTGATGCTTTCCTTCTCTTTAATTTCTGTTGCACTTAGAAAGATAGCATAGTATGCTAGAGGAAACAAATAGACATTTACTCAGTGCCTACGCAGCACTTTACAAATATCATCTCATTGGATCTTCACAACAACCCTGTGAGGTAGATATTGTTATTATCTCTATTTTAAAGTTGAGGGAGCTGAAGTAGTCAAAGGTTAAATGACTTGCCCAGGGTTCCAAAGCTAGTGAGTGTCTGAGATAGCATTTAAATTCAGGTCTTCTTAACTCAAGGCCCAGTACTCAGCTACCTCTGGGCTTAAAGTAGAGAACTCAGCCCCTCATTAGCCATGTAATTGTGAATATGTCATTTAACTTCCCTGCACTTCAGTTTCCTCATCTATAAAATGGGGATAATGATATTTGCAGTTGCCATCTCCCAGGGATGCCAGAAACACAATACTTTTGAAATTGTCAAGTGCTCTACAAACGTGAACTGTTATCTGCTCCACAAAAGTGCAGCAGTTGGTTTTATACTTTCTGGTATTACTTTCTTTTTGCTCCATGTGAAAAGATTGCCTTCTTTTCCCAAAAAGGCTGTCAAAGCCCACTTGAGGGTAGACACCATCATGCCTTCTCTTCCTTTGTGTCACCTAGTGCCCGGCAGTGTTTGGGTCACTGCGATGTCTGCAATAGGTTTTTGATAAGTGCTTTCTGGTTTAAGAGTCTGATTTTTTTTTTTAAATGCCTTCTCCTTCAGTGCTTCAGTCTGTGATAGATACTTTATTATGTGCAGAGGAGAGGAAAGATGAAAGTCACTTCAGTTCAGTTCAAGCATTTATTAAATGCCTAATATGTGCAAGACCGTTCTCCTTGAGCTGGAGAATCCAGAGTATTAAAAAGGTAAAAAACTCAAGAAAATCTTGAAAGAAGCATTAATAGCTGCAATTCAAGATGCTCACTATGCATGGGCTATGGTATAATCAAAAATGGGTATGTGAATGATATTTTAAATAGGGTGATAAGGTAATAGTCCAAATATGGATGAAAAGAAGCCTTAACCTACATGACTCAGAGAAAGCTTAATGAAAATGAGGAGAATGAATAAAAAGAAAACTAATATACTCCCCTCTTTTGTTTTATTCTGCAGAAAATCTCTATGTGGTTGCTTTACCAGATGAAACAAAAGGAAAGAGTACATTTTTGTTTTGTCCTTTTTCAGGAAATACTAGAATGAGGGGGGGAAGAGTGTAAGGACAGGTTATAACTAAGGAAGGAGAACCTAATTAATAGAGAACTTTATTTCTTAATTGTGAGCATGACCAATGAAAAATCTTGCATGCCATATAAAATTTTTGAAGATTGTTGTCCAAGTTAAATGCAATTCTGAACTTCAGAATTTCAATTCTGTAGATACTTGGTATTGTTTTCCACAGTTCTCTAGATTGTTTCTGCATTTGTCCAGTTTTTTTTTTTAATTTTTCTGTATTATATGTCGGCATCTTAAAAAAAATTAAAAGAAAGAATTGAGTTTAAAATGACATGTTCACTTAAAAAATAGAAAATTCCCTTTATGTAACAGGTTCATGCCAGAGCACAAATTGACCCATTTTAAGAAGATCTTTGGCCTTAAAGGAAATGAAGATGATACTCCACTTATAGACCTTCCTTTCCAGCAGAAGAACAAAGTTACTGAAAGTTTAATGAAAAAC
>NC_092876.1:287975372-288037872 GCF_028372415.1 Notamacropus eugenii
AGAGGAAGATTACGAGGAATAAACACTGAGCCGCCGAGCATTGGTAAAGCCTTCGGGCAAAAAACTCTTGTGGGGACATCAAAGACATTCTAATTCCGAGGCAGTCAAGGATTACAGTGTGTAACCTGTGCTGACAACAGATAAATGACTGGCAATATTGTGCCAGAGCTGTTGGGTCCTGCATGGAGTACTGATGATGATGATGATGATGTTATCTTGCAGAATGGACTCTGCTGGGATAATTTTATGATAAAACACTTTTTTCAAATGCCACTGGGTCTAGGCAGACATTTACTAGCTACAGGGGTAGCAATCAGTTTCTTCAAAATTTACTGTTCTAAGCCCATTAGAGTACCAACACAGCAAGGCTCTTCAATGAAAATCTAAAACGCCTATATTTTCTTTAGGAGAATGTATGCAAATGTTGCGAGCTGAACTCCTACCCTTTAGTGTTAGATGCTTTATCATCTGATTTATGTAAATTTGCTCATAAAAATACAGTTTGTTTTTAATTGGTGAATATGAATTAGAAAATTAAGATTCCAGTTCAGCATTCATCAAACATTCCAAGTTACAAGCACACATTTATTTATACCTCTGATCATATGGGTAAAAATCATATAATCGGCCAGTCAATACAAATTACATTCCAAAAGGGAAGTGGAGGTGGGGGTGGGGGGGACTGTGGCTTCCATGGTAGAGAGGACCAGAGTTCTATTATTTATTCAGGCCTTGCTTACCCCCGAGCTACTCCTTTCCTGAGACCTAAAATGTACCCATCCATGAGATAAGCTATTTTAGCTACCTGCTTAAAGGTAGGCTTCCTTAACATAACTAGAGCCATGGGGCTATTCTGATGCTCCCTCAGCTAGGGTTTATCTACTACCTCCCCCAAGCCCCCCAACCACAACCTTCTAATAGAAAGTGACTATTGATAATTTAGTTTTCTTAAAACAAGAAAAACAAAATGTCATCAAAGGAAGATGTAGACCTTGTCTTAAACTCTTTACCAAACAATCAAAAAAGAAAAACAACAACCAACCCTCCTCCTCCCCATAAAAAATATCTCCATGAAGTCATGCAGTTATGGTAGCAACCTCTAAAAATGAAGTGATGCTGACCTCATTGTGTTAGATCCACATTGGGATCATGAATGGCCCAAGATATAGTGTTAGCCTCTAACACATCTCATACTAAGTCAACCAAATGTAGGACCTGCTTGCTAGGAAATGCATCAAAATCAAAAGTGACATTTTCTAGAAGATACATTCTAGCTTTAAATCTGTGTTAAAATGTCTTTGCATGAGAACAGGCCCTTAAATGCAATGTCTGCCCTTTCTCTTCATTCCTTCTGAATCTGAGCCTGTCAAGGATTATAGTACACAACCTCTGCTGACAATAGATAAATAACTGACAGTATTTTAGCAGAGTTGCGAGGTTCTCTGCAGAGTAATTTGTTTTCTCCTTTCCACTAGGTCTTTAATGTTTTGTTATAAACATCTATAGCAAAGCACTGTTAATAGAAATGACTTATAGCCAGAGACCTTTGTAAAATAGACCACAATACTTTTTTTTCCTAACTCTCTTTTTCCAAAATATCATCATGCACACTGGTTTTCCCCCTCCTTTGTAAATGTTCTCTTTATTGAAATTGGCACAAAAATATAATACTTGAGGGACAGAAAACACTAACTTGGAGAAGGACTTCGCATGATTTCACAAATTCTCATACAGAGATGGTAATTAAGTGTGTAAAATTACAGTACCACCAAGCCATTATGTTGTATAGCTCTTAGTCCTCAGATGCTCATTTTTCTTGCCCTGTGCATTAACATCTAATGTAAAGTCCCACACTTACTGTTAAAGTTGGGATATGGTCTACAGCAGGTTGATAATAATGCAGCGTCAGTGGTCTATTGGGGGCAAATGACATTGCAAGGTAATCTCACCTCATGTGAAACAGAAGGAAGGTCCTGGACCTTTGAAGATCCATCCAAATGAGAGCTATTGTTCTCTGGTTTTCTTACAGCCCCACGGTTGACTTTATTGGCAGTTGGATGCTGGTTAGGAAGATATAGTATACATTGCCTTCTGTCCATATCAGCCCTGCCCCATCCCCTCTCCTCTCTAAAATTCCATCTTATACAAGAAGCCCTTTCTCTTCGCACCATAATGCTGTTAATTATCTCCATATATCTCCATATACCTCCTTTATCTGCACATAGCTTGTTTGGACATACTTATTTTCATGTTATCCCCTCTGTTAGACTGTGAGCTCCTTGGGAAGCTCTGGTCAGAAAGATGAGTCCAAATACATCCTGAGACACTAGCTGTGTGACCCTGGGCAAGTCACTTGAGTGCTTTGCCCCAACTATAAAATGAGGATAATAACAATACCTACCTCTCAGGGTTGTTGTGAGTTTCAAATGAGATGATACTTCTGAAGCACTTCATATAATGTCTGACACATAACAGGCACTTAACAAATGTGTATCGACTGACTTTACATACATGGGTGACCCTGGTTTTAAAGGACAGGATTTCTGATAGGCTGTAATATAAAGTAGCAAATCACAAAATGCAGCCATTCTTTTAGCTTTGTCTACCATCTACTGACTATTCCAAAACACTGTTGAAACTCATAATTTAAAATATTGCATACCTAAAAATTAACCTAACTTTATTTCCTGATTCCATTTCTACACAGGTAAATTTACAGCATAGTCTCCAGTAATCATCACTAAAACTAAAGGAAATTTCTCCATCCTTTTCTTCCTTGATCATTATGTTATTTTTGGCAAAATTCTTTACCTCTCTGATCTTGGCTTTCAGGAAATGTTTCTTCTGTAGTTTGCCCTGACTTTGATCTCAGGGGACATCAGAGCTGGGGCCAGGCACTTGTGCAACCTCATCAAAGTCTAAAAATTGTTTCTCCCTTTCCTTACCACCACTATCCTTACCTCTCTGCTTCCTCACCTCCTAATCGCTTCTTAAACCCTTATTTCACTTCTGACCTTACCACTCAACTGATCTGATCCTCTCAAGGTTTCCAGCAGTCTCTTAATTGCAAGTTCAGTGGCCTTATGTCTCTGAAAGATCTGACACAGTTGACTACCATGTCCTCCTGGATGTTCTTTACTTCTTGAGTTTTTGTGACACTGCTCTCACCTTGGTTTTTTTCTTACCTGTCTGACCATTCCTGCTTAGCCTCCTGTGCAGACTCATTATCCATGGCCCATTTCCTAGCTATGTGTATCACTCAGTGCTTTTGTCCTGGGAGATCATTAGCTTCCTGTTACCTCTAAGAAGAAATAAAAACTCCTCAGGTGAGCATTTAAGGCCCTTCTCAATATGACTCTAGTCTACCTTTCAGTAGAAAGGTGGGGTGGGGAACCTGTGGCCTCAAGATCCTCAAGTGCAGCTCTTAGATGGAATCCAAATGACCTTGAAGCCCTATGTGGCCCTCTAGGTCCTCAAGTACAGCTCTTTGACTTTCTGTTTTGGTTGAGTCAAAGGGCTACATTTGAGGACCTAGAGAGTCACATGTGGCATCAAGACCATAAGTTCCCCAGCCCTGTGACAAATTGGCTTATTTACTCTTTCCTGAAATTAGCATTCCATCCTCCAGCTCTGTTTCTTTACCTGAGCTGATCCCCCTCTTCTTGCCTCCAACTCAAAGCATGCCTATTTCCCCAGCATAACCAGTTAGACACAGTCTTGTTACAGGGAGAGTTCAGTAAGACCAAGGGTTATTCAAGAAATTGATTATGAGATAGAGAGAGAGAGAGAGAGGTAGATGGATGGATAGATAGATGATAAGTAGACAGATGGATGGATGAATGGATGTGTATATGTGTGTGTATACATATATATGTAAACATGTACATATACTTTCCCCAACATTACACCCAATAAAATGTCAAATCTTTAATGAAAGGATTTGTTTTTCATATTATCTTTGTTCCCTATCATTGTGCATACCCTAGGCACTTTATAAATGCTTGTTGGAATTGTTTTGGATTGAATTTGAGTCCTAAAAATGGTAGGGATTAGGAAAGTCCTGTGTAGAAGATGACATCTTAGCTGCATTTTGAATGAAGTTAGGGATTCAGACTGGCAAAGGAGAGCATTCCAGACATGGGGAAGTGGCCTCTTCACAGACACAAAAGTAGGAGATTCAATGTCATGTAAAGGAAACAGCTAGTAGTCCAGTTTCACTAGTGTGGAGAATAAGAGGAGAGTGATAGGAAATGAAACTGGAGAGGTAGATGGGAGACATACCATAGTATGATTTAAATGTCATGTTGAGAATTTTCTATTTTATTCTAGGAGCAATTGAAGATGTTTGAGAGGACAGTGACATAGATCTAGGTTTTAGGAATACTAACTTGGTGGCTTTCTTAGAGAATGGGATTGGAGCAAGGAAAGACTAAAACAGGAAAACCAATTAGGAGATTATTGCAATAGTTCAGGGAAGAAATAATGAGCATGAACTGGGACAAAGGGTGGGTGAGTAGAAAATAGAGGAATGATGTGAGAAATATTGAAGAGGTAGAATTGAGAAAACCTTGATAACCATTAAGGGAGAGGGAAGAGTCAGGGATGATTTTGAATTTGCAAACTTGGATGATTAGAAGGTGGTACCTTCAGCAAAAATAGGGAAATTTGGAAAAAAAAACCAATAGGTTCTTAATGAAACATTAATTCTTTTGGATGTATGTTGAGTTTGAGATGCTTTCAGGACAACTCAAATTGTGAAGATGTCCATTGGACAATTGGTAATTTCAGACAGGATTTTGGGAGAAATGACAGCTAAATTTATTGATGTGGGAGTAATCTATAAAGATATGCTAGAAATTTAACTGAAAACTTTTTACCATATCTTTAATATAGTAGAACTAAAAATTTTGTGGTTACTCAATAAATATTTTTAAACCAATTTCATAAAAAAAATTATATGGCCAAAAAGAGAGACTATATAAATAGTAGAATCTTTTACAAATAGAATATTTCTTAGACATAATCATTTTAAAATATTATTTTGGTTTAAAATATTTGTATAATAACAATAGCAATACATTGAGACGTGATTTATTTAGGTTTGTCAAATTCCTGATTAATCTGCACTTCCTCTCATTTAAAGTATGATGATAATGCTGTATATATAATGATGAACCCAAGGCATTGCAAGATCTTGAAGTGCCTTCTGAAATATCAGAAAATGATTAAATTATATTTAGCATGCTTTTAGTATTAAGTCTATTTTATTGTATTCTAACTCTTTGAAGATTGATAATCTATATGTAATAATAGACTGATAATCAGAATATCTCATTTCTTGATCTTTGCAGATAACAGAATTTATTGCATATACTCCCCCTATGCCACCTGCTACTATAACTTTTTTCTTCAATGTTTCCATTACTTAGTTCTTCAGATCCTGATTCCGGACTTCCCCAAAGATCTCTTTAGAACTTTATGTTTCTATGTACACATGACAGGCTTTGTGTTTACAGCGTCATTTCCAGATTTGCTTCATTTATCCTCTCATCCTGAAACATATCTTTGTTTCGGATTTCTCTCTGGGATGAGTGCAAATGAGGTGGTGGTAATGATGGGCCCCCAATCAACATGTATAACCTATACGACAGTAACATAAAGACCATGTTTTGAGACAGTCCTCGGGCATAAGGGAGCATCCCCTGGGAGGATATATAGGCTTCTATTGCCTGTTCAATTTAAATAGTCAATACTATGTTTTCTCTTAGTTTGGTGTTTATTAAACTGTTGCTCAATAATACATTTTTCAGGAAGAATTTTCATATTTTTAGGTATGTTCATGTGTATTGTATATTCATGGCTGAATGAGAGCCATGTGATATAATCCAACCCAACAGGTTTTTGTTAGGTACCTGCTATGTGCAAGGCAGGGCAATATGTCTTCAGGACCCGAGGACCTGCTTTGAATACAAAAAGACTAGCATTCAAGTCCTGCCTATGACCCATGTGGGCTATATTTAAGAGAGGTATGGTTGTGCAAAGTCACCAACCTCACTCTCTCCAGTGGCAAGAAATGGATCAGGACACATGGAGATGGCCCTGGAGGCAGTGGGAGAATTTGATCTTTTTAAGTCAAGTTCTTTCTCAGGTCTCAGCTATGTGGCACAGTGGATAGAGTACTGGGCATTATGTCAGGAAGACCTGAGTTCAAATCGAGCTGGAGACACTCACTAGCTATGTAACCATGGGCAAATCACTCAACCCTGTTTGTCTTAGTTTCTTCACCTGTAAAATGAGGTGTAAAAAGAAAGGGCAAACCAATGACCAAATGATCAAGGCACATAACCTCTAATCTCTTGCCTATAGGCAACTCTAAAATTATAAATTACATACATTATGCCAGTCTACATTGGTGAATGTGCATCCATGAAAGGAGTTTCCACCATTAGAGTTCCCCACATAGATGTGGATAGAAAGACAAGGTGAAAAATAGGCATGTCTTCATGTAACTTACAAAAACAAAAAACAAACAAACAAAAAAAAACAAACCAAACAAACACACCACTGGATTTGTAACCAGAGGACCTTGGACTCTGTCTTGGAAAGCAGAGGACTCCTTACTCTGCTTTCAAGCTTGGAAAAGCTAGTTATCTCCTCTGGGCTTCAAGTTCCCTGTCTATGACTTGAGCAGGGTTGGAGTAGGCACTTTTAATGATCTTTCTCACTCTACATTTATAACCTTTTTAACCTACTAACAGTCAGAAAATTTATTTACTATGCTTCTTCGAGAAGCCAGGATTTCACAGTATATGTGAGGGTGCATCATATTTGATGGTAGTGTTAAGAAACAGACTAGGAAGATTCATAATTGGGTGTTATAATTAGATAGTATGGTTGAATACAGAATTGTGATGAGGTCTAAAGTTGCCATGGCCATGCAGATTTTTGTAAAATTAAGCCAAGATAAAGCTCTAAAGAAAGAACTTTGTGACCGTTTTACCCCCAATACTGTGCAAGATCTTCTTGTTCAGTTGTGTCTGACTCTTTGTGACCTTGATTTTGGGGTTTTCTTGCCAGAGATATTGGTGTGGTTTGCCCTTTCCTTTTACACCTCATTTTACAGGTGAAGAAACTAAGACAAACAGGGTTGAGTGATTTTCCCAGGGTTATATAGCTAGTGAGTGTCTCCAGCTCTATTTGAACTCGGGTCTTCCTGACACAATGCCCAGTACTCTATGCACTGTGCCACCTAGCTGAGACCTGAGAAGGACCTTGACTTAAAAAGATCAAATTCTCCCACTGCATCCAGGGCCATCTCCATGTGTCCTGATCTATTTCTTGCCACTGGAGAGAGTGAGGTTGGTGACTTTACACAACTATACCTCTTTTAAATCCAATTTACTTGCAAGTCATGACATCACCTTCCTTATGTTTTTGGTCATCACAACAATCTGTGAGTAGTAGCTGCTGCCCCACTGGGGACCCAGTTCCAGTTAGGCTATCCTTCCTTCCTTCCTTTCCCTTCTTCCCATTCCTTCCTCTCCCTCTATTCACATAGGAAATTTTTGCCTATGAGTGCTCTGTCCAAAGAAATAGAAATTTTGGTTGCTGAAACTTTGTTTCTTGGGGTTTACAGGCTTGATTTCTTTTTGAAGGACTTTGTCTTAAACCCAAATCACTCTGGCTTTCATTGATTAGCCAACAATAGGTCCCAGCCCAAGCCTCATTTAGTCATTTTTTTTTGTTTCTGATGGCTCTGAGTGTAAGTATCAAATATCTGTTTTGGCCAGAAACTCTGAGGGTCCTTCCCAGATTGATTTTTTTTGGACTGGGCCATTCTTTGCTTCATTTTTTACCAGTCAATCACTGAATGGGCATTGCCTCAGACAAACTGAGGAGAAAGACCTTAGCTTAAAAAGGCTAGGGTCTCCCACTGTATACAGGGCCATCACCAGTGATCCTGATCTATATCTGGCCACTGGACCCAAATGGCTCTGGAGGAGAGAGAGGGGCTGCTGACTTTGCACAGCCCTCCCTCATTTAAATCCAATTCACTTGCAAGTCATGACCTCACCTTGCTGGTATTATTGCTCATCTTCTTTGAAAATAAAGGACAAACAACAGTGACCCCCAGTATTAATATTGTGCACCGCCCAGTTCCATTTAGAGACCCAAGGCCAACAGATCTGCTAGTTGGTAAGATAACCTGGTACTTATCTATAATCAAAGTCGACTTGAGAAAGGGTCTGAGTCACAACTTCATGTGACTTGATGGAAGCCAGACTGATGGACAACTGAACCCTCCAGGGGCAGCAGCCCAAGTAACACCACAGATGTCAAGTGAAGAATGCTGTAGATGCCTGGTAGAGGGGAGATGGGGAAAGGGGAGAGGGTGTTGACAAACATTCATTAATAGCAAATAAATAACTATATTAGTAGAGAACTACTTTCCTGATCACTCTCTCTAAAGCATCCAAAAACAAACCTACTGATGCACTCATTTATCGAATTTAGGTATATCAAAATAAAACACATGCATGATTGTGGGGTAGGGGATAGAGCTCAGGAAGACCTGAGTTCAATCAGCATGTCATCCATTGATTAGCTTTTGACCGTGGGCAAGTCATTTAACCTCTCTCAACCTTATTAGGTTTCTCATCTATAAAATGAAGATCATAATGTAGCAAGGTTGTTGTGGGGATAAAATGAGAGAACATATGTAAAATATTTTTCATAACTTAAAGCACTGTATAAATGTTGGATGCTATTATCTCATGCTACTTAAGGGTGAGTGGATTTTAAGACAGCAGGAAAAGAAAAAGGGCACAATTTTTTATTGAGAATCTTTGTCCAAACTGAGGGAAACAGGGATCTTTTATGATTAAAACAGGGAGGTATCATGAAGGAAAGTGTCCTACTTTCTTTAGATTAAAATAATGAGAGACAATATTTCTGCAATGTATTCAAATACTTGCAGGTCTAAATTTGATGATAGAAAAAGACAACTCTGCAGAAACAAAAATAGACTTAGGAGACAGGGAAAGATAAATTCTTAAGGAAGAGAGTATAGTAATAACAAGATTACTAGAAATGCCTTATTTTTAGGAATTTTTTTAACCTAAAGGAAATGGTAAACTACCAGCTAAATGGAAATAAAATAAAGTCACTGCACTGAGTTTTCTTTTGAATTTTTCACTTGGGGGCCTAAGAATATAGCATATTAAAAACAAGTAGTCACTATCATCCAAAAAATATATTTGTTGGACTCATGAATTTTTTAAGGCTAGTTTTTATATTTTAAAATGTAATTCAGAGCAATGTGAGTTTGATTTTTTCCCACCAATACCTTAGAGGAAGTGTTCTGTTTTGCTTACTTGTTCAATGACCAGTTGCATGGTTTCTTTTGAGGGCATAAGCAGAATTGGGCTGCTCCTATCCCATATATTTATAATCCTGTGTACTTGCTCAGCTCTTAGGTCATATTTAAGGGTTTCAAGTTTAGCTGATCGTTACGTTAACAGGATTACTTAATGGTGGTCAGCATTTCAGGTGCTTGGGAGTAGAGGCTGGTAAATGAGGCAAGGTGTTGGATATTAAGGAAGAATGCTCTCAGCATTTCTGTGTCATGTATAAGCCCATTTTCCTTAGAAGGGAAGATATTCTTACAGAATCAGAGTACTGGAATAGACTCTGATAGGTCATTCCATCTGTCCATCTGCCTTCAGGCAGACTTCCTTTAAGCCATCCCAGACATAAGAAAATCGATATTACTCTTGAAGATTTCTTATGAAAAAAGACTTCATCCAATGTCCTATCTCAATTTTAACAGCCTTCATTGTCAGGAATTTCTTCCCTCTAGCCACCTTAAATTTCTAATGTTGAAATTAATTTCATTCCTTTTTTACCACATCCTCCAAATGACATAATACCTGGTTACCATTTTTTGTATAATAGCTTTTCATATCTCTCAAAACCCTTATTTAACCACCCTTCAATATTTTCATCTTTAATGTAAATAATTACATTACTTTTAACCTTTTCTCATCAATCTTGTTTTTTAATTATTTAATTCTTTTGAGTGATGTCCTCTGAGTCTTTTCCAGATTTGCCATGTTAACCTGCCCAGAGGTGGGCAGTAGGAAGTATCTAACCAGCACTTAGTTTAATGAGGGAATTACTTTATAATGTGATCTCACTCTTGATAATTGCTTCTTGTTATGCCCTTCAGGTTGGCACTGGACCATGGATAACAGTTCTCTAAATATGGCCTCCCAACCAGTTGCAAATCAATTCAGCTGCTGGATGGTCAAGACACAAAAGGCAGTCCTAAAATTCCACATATTATATCCATTCTAATTCCCTCAATGGGTTGCCAGGTGGTATCAATCATTCTTATCCTGTTTTCAAATTGGTTTTTAAACTAAATCAGTTCCCCAATCAAAAAAAAGAAGTTGACCATTTCTCACCTGGAAGCTCTATTTCCAGGGCACTGAGGCTTTAAAGGTCAGACATTGACCTTAATTTGATATATGTATGTGTACATGTGTGTGTATTGCATATTTCTTTTCCCAATCCAGTGGTTTTGTCCCTCAGGCAATGGAGTATGATTATTTGAATATTATGTGAACTGTTCTAAAACAATGTTTACATCTATAGAGATTGATAGATTATAATATTTTACAGGTAAAGAAGTTATCCTTTCAAGTTTCTAATTTCCTAAATTCCATTTCATAGACTATTTTCTAATCCACTCAATATATGAAGATGAATATGTTTCCATTTGTAGAATATAAAAAAAAGGCAGGCAGATTTAGTATGGTAAATAAATAGTGGTTCTCCTAACCTCTCTTTTAGGCTTGTAAATTGCCAGTGCTCTGCTTGGGCAATGAATTACTCATTTCCCTCTCATTGCCTTTATTGTATCCTTCCATTTTTGAGAAGTATATTAATATTTACCTTAATAATTACCTGAAATAGACTACATTCCATAAAACGTGTTGATTTGATGGCAAATTATTCATGTATACCCAGGCACGTCCAATAATAGTTGTAATCAAGGATACTACAATCTAACACAAACATATTAAAAGGCCTTTCCCTTTCTCATATAATCACATCCTTACTAATTTCATATTTATACTTGTATTTGTTTATGACTCTAAGCTCCTCAAGAACAGAAATCAAAGTTTGTTTTGTATAGCTTCAACAAACAGGAAACTTAATTGCTATGACTTGAAATTGAATACTCTATCTCTCACCTCTTTGACTTGGTATATAGACTGTTCTCATGCTTGCAAAGCAACCCTTCTTCATTTAAATCTGTTAAATGTATAGCTTATTTCAGGGCAGAGTTCATGTGTCAATCCCTCCAGGAAATCTTTCTGATCCCCTTAGGCATTGGTGCTCTTTGCATTCGTCTCAGATCATGTATATGTGCACTTACCTGTTTCCATGTTATATCCTCCTTCCCCCACCAGTAAAATGCAAGATCCTTGAGGGCAAAGAAAACATTTTCATGTTAACTTTGTATCCCTGGAACCTAACCACATCCTGGCATATAGCACTCGCTTTATAAATGCTTTTGGGTCAGGTTGGATTATAGTGAATTATAGGATTAAAATATTATTTTCCCCATTCAAGGCTGACCATTACAATTGTCACCTAACCAGTAAAGTGAGATGAGAGCAACTTCCTTCCCTAAGAAGAAACTTGTTTCATGACAGACGAATGTGAGGGGAATCAATTAACAAAATTACAGGCATAGACTGTCATGTGATCATAATTGCTGTTGCAAAACATATGCTTTTTATTAAGCATCACTGTGCAAGTTAGATGTACAAATCCTTCAAGAATTTGTGAAAATGAAATTATTCATTTTAAAAGAAGGGGTGTTAGGAAAGGTACCTGATATTGTTTAAATTGAAATGTTATAATCAGAAGAAACAAATAATTTGCTTACAAATCATAAGAAAATAAAGATAGGAAGGCAGGTTCCTTTGTACCATCCCTTCACCCTCATTAAAGTCTGGTAAGACTCTCTTAAAACAGTTATTTAAAATTATTTTCTAACCTATTATTTAACATCCCTGTTGAGGGTGATTCTGTAGCTTCCCTAGGTTCGCTTACCTCACTGCCAAAATGCTTTTTAAAAAAACTTGATCATATGAAAACATTCAAAGGAGAACTAGCAATAGCTAATAGAAAATGTATAAGGATTTTTCCCCCTTGTATAATCTTTATTGGCTATGCAACCAATTAGCTATTTCAGCAATATTCTGACTGGTATCATTTGTTTGTTAAACAAAGAAGGAAAAAAAATTCAGAACCACAAAGAGCTCAAATATTTGTGATTTGTTCATACTTAGAAATATACTTCAAACTATATTTCTTCAGTTGAATCACGATCATAGTCAGAAGCATTACTATCTCTGCTGTCCTTTTTTTATTAATTTAGATATGTTTCTAAGATGAGAAATGATGTTACTTCTAATTATGGTTACATGTAGTTAATTTCCTTCCTTTTCTTAAGCTTAGTGTGAAAGGCAGTCTTCTCCCCCAACCCCCCCCACCAAAAAGAAAAAAAAAAGGAAAAAAGTGATGTAGCTGATGTCCCTGTTGCCATAGCAACAGATTTATTTATTAGGGGTTGAAATGACATGAGTTAATATACCACATACCTGCTGATCGGCAAACTCCCCTATTTCAGCACCAGTTGACAATTAAGTCCTGGACAGCTACAGCCAGGGGTTAATGTTACTCATTAGGAGAACTAGGTCATTACTGGGGAATCAAGGCACTTAAGGCAGCATGGGTAAAACACAAAATTCAGCATCTCAACGAGTGAGGGTTTTTATGTTAATTAACCTTATTTTCCTTGGTTAAAAAAAAATCTTATATGCACATGACAGTGGATCAATTAATTGAAAAAAAAAGCTAGTTTACTTTCCTCTTCTAGTTGTCTTCATTTCCTTTGCAAGGATTTCATTATTTTATGGAAAATTCTTATGTCTATATGATGAGTAAAAAGGGTATTAAAATTAAGAAGGGAATCATCATGGAAATCAGCTTTACCACAAGGGAATGAGCAAATAAAAGCCTTGGAAATGAAAATAAATAAGCTTTGCTAATACCTCACCTAAGGAGCAGAATATAAGCCCATCAGAGCTCGGAGATATTTAGAGGTACTTCTTTGCTTCTTTATTAAGCAGTTACATAGTTATTTGACCTTCAGAAACTGAAACTTTGGAGAAGTAATTCCAAGTGGTTTGTAAACATTCTATTTGCAGAAAGCTGTGTAGTGGTTTAACAAACAATAACTTTCCCAGATCATAATTGGCTTTTTTTATTCCAATAAAATTAGATACATTTGTTGAAAGTTTTTATTAAAATGTCTGAGTGGGTGTTTTTCCACTTGATAAGTCATAAATAATGTATCAACTCCCTTCTGAAAGCTTTGTTTTCGTAGTTTTTTTAAAAGAGACTTTATGCTGAAAGGGGAAAGTTTACAGGATGGAAAAAGATTTGCACCCCAGAATTCTGTTTTCTTCTCATTACAGTACTGATTCTATTGAAATAACTCCATGCAAGTCCTTTCAGTTCTGTTCGGTGGCCCCTCAAAAGGAAATAGAAATAGGAAATATAAGAAAAGATGTAAAAGATATGTTTTGTTTCCAGTCCACATTTAAAAAAAAAAATAATCTCAGTTAACATGTGGACAGCAAGAAGTGCATTTCGTAACACTTGAGCTTTCCTCTAAATAGTTAATTAATCACTTATAATCTAATTTGTATTTTTTTTCTTTCCCAGAAGCAACTGATCCCTACTTTGAATTAAGCGGCAAGAAAGTTCAGTAGAACACATGCCCCACCTTATAAATTAAAGAATCATATTCTTTCCATTGGCATGTAATTCCTTTTCTCCTTTACACTTTGACTTAATTTACAATTATTATTGGATTTAGCATTAAATCTATAGATGGTAAGGACCTCCAGATGGCACTTTCTCATTACATCATGCCACAGAATACTATAGAGCCTTATCATGACCATTCACAATAAAGATGCCTAATAGTCTACACTGTAAAAACCAAATGGATGAATAATATTAATTGTCCATACAAATATACAAGCTACTAATTGACACACACACACACACACACACACACACACACACACACACACAAAACCTTACCTTTTATGCAATGAATAAAATGACTGCAAGTCTTGGAACACCAAGACATCGAATGAATTTGAGTTTTAAGTCATCAAAAGGGCAACGAAGAACCAAATGGGAGCCATACAATATATGCCACACAATATATGGCATAATAAGCCATAAGGAGGCAGAAACATATATTGTCATCAATTAGTTTTGTAAAAGATAATATCCATGAAATGTATGGGCAAGAAAGGTAGTAAACTAGTCATATAGGGCTTTTGAGTGGTGAACATCCTGCATTCTGCACTGATTTTCAAAGAGTGTTAAAGACCCAGAACCAGGGTTCTGGGATACACGAACATATGTGTGTACATATGCACATATATACACATTTATATGCGTATATGTGTCCCTTTCAGTGAAATTTGTTTCCTCTGTGATGCTATGTATTTTATTTCATGCATTTAATTCTGAAAAGTGGTTCACACACACACACAAACACACACACACACACACACACATATACACACACACAAGTTAGGAACTCCCTGATCTGGAGGAAGCCCTCCAGGATATTTGGTGTATCCTCCATGGGAGATTTATTGGAGGACACAAACAAGACTAACCTAGGAGGAGAAAGTATAGATAGGATAGCAAGCTAAAATTTGGAAGGGAATATATATATATATCACTGAAATGAAGGCAGCAATTCCACTTCAGTTACTCAATTACAATCCAGTATAACTTCTTATTTCCTTGTTTTTCATAAGACACATGCTAAAGAAATACCTTTCTGTCTTCATGCTCAGACATGGGCACTTTGTAAAATGATTAAAACTCTTCCTTGGGCTTTTCATCTGTTACCAAGGTCCTGGGAGGAATGAATGATTTATATAGATATATGTATGTATACACACACACACACACACACACACACATATACATATACAATCCCTACCCTCAAGGAAACAAAATCATTTTCCTAAATCATAGATCTGATGATCACACACCACCCCCGCCCCCCCAACTCTTACACTCACACATTCAAGCAACAGGTGTGTATTATCTCCAGGATCACATATAAAATCCTCTGACTTTTAAAGTCCTTTACAGCTTGGTCACGTTCTACTTTTCCAGTTTTGTTACAGCCATGGAGTTGCCACCCTCTCAGACTCTGATTGCTGGCTTCCTGTTCATCCTTAAGATTCATCTCAAATGAAATCTTTGGCCAGAGAACATTTTCAGTTACTTACCCTCCCTCAGCATCTCCTATCTTTTCTCTGAGGCTACCTTTCATTTACATTGTATGTATCCATCCTCTATGTAAATGGTTATTTACATATTATCTCCCCCTTTAGAATTGCAAGCCTAGCTCTTTAACTGTTTGCATTAACTATTTGGGGTTTTGTTGGTGTTTTTTTATTTAACTGTATTAGGCACCATGTGAGCGTCTTGAGGTTAAGGACCAGGTTACTGTCTTTTTTCCATAACCTCAGCATTTAGCACAGTGATTGGCAAAAAAAAAAAAAAAAAAGTCTGCTTGTTGTCTAAAAGACATGCTGGTAAAGAAGGAGAGGTGTCCAGGGATATGGTTTTTATTTGGAAAGTTAAAAGAAACAATAAGGAAATAAAGTGAGGAATGGCTGGAACTAGCCTAGCACCCATCACTCAGGAACCATAGAACCCTGAAGCTACTGGAAGACCTAAAGTGAAGGAAATTCATAGTCATTGGAAAACTTAAAGAGATGAATCAGAGAGATCTTGTGACCAGCAAGATAGCAGACTCCTTGTTCTTGCAAGCTTCTATAATCCTAAATTGCAAACCAAAGGAATTATGCACCAGATACAGATTAAGTAGCTGAATCTATCAAAGAAGAAAGACTTTAAAAAAGACAACTCCCACACAAGGTGTAATTCACTGGAAAATTGTAATGCATGTAATACCCATTGAGCATCCCTACCCCACCTGACTCCACACACTTGTGGGGAGTACAAGAAAGCCCACATTCTTGAGACTCAGGGTCCCCATCTTGCTGTAGGGATCCCCCACAGCTACTTCTTTGCCTGAATCCTTCCAACTGTGCTGAAAGTGAATAGACACTGATTCTGTCCAGGCACATGAAAGAAAGCAAATATGACTTTGGGGTAGTAGGAAGGAAAGGGAGATGGAGAGCCACAGGCAACAGGGAAATAAATACTGGGCTTAAATAAAGGGGACTAGAACCCCAGCTGGGATCAGGCCCATTTCCCTGGAAACTATTCAAGCAAAGACCTGTCCCCAGGTGACCCCCAGATCCCACAACATGAAGAGGCAAAATCCACCTAGCATCCCACTAAAGAGAGGAGAGGAGAAGACAAAGTTCTTTTCAGTAGTGGAAGGAGGAGAAACCAAATAATGAGTGGCGAATTCTGAAGGGGAATGAATTGACAGAGAAAGAGAAACAGAGAGAGAGACAGAGAATTTTTTTTTAAAAATTAGCTCAGAAGCAGATAAACCAACAGAGAGGATCATTAAGACAGAAGGCAGAATGAGTAAAACCTCAAAGAGAAACCAGAGTACTTTGAATAATTATAATATGAAGGAAAATGAACGAATATTACCCGATGAAAGAAAAACTCCTGTGGACTCCCCAGAGATCATGAAACAACAGGAAGAAGCTCCAGAATGGTTCAAAAAAGAAATAAAACTCTTAAAAGAAGAAATTAGGAAGGAATTGAGTTTTTTCAAAATCAGAGCTAGAACACAGAATTAAAAAACATAAACAGCAGGCTAGAAAAAAATGAATACATGATGTAAAATCTCTCCAAAGAAGCAAAGTTCTCAGAGAGGGAATAACATATTTAGAATACAAAAAAGTGAAAGTGAGGAAATTTTATCAGAATGAAAGGAAAGGTAATAATCATGTTAAAAGAGGTCATGAATTCTCTATAAATGCATCAGAGATCCTGGTTCAGTACCTAAACCACTGGGCCTGGAATCAGGGAAGTTGTTATGGTTGACTTATTTTAGTTGTGTCATACGCTTTGTAAACCCATTAGGGGTTTTCTTAGCAAAGATACTGGAGTAGTTTGCCATTACCTTCTTCACCTCATTTTACAGATGAGGAAATTGAGGCAAACAGGGTTAAATGACTTGCAGAGTCACATAGTTAGTGTCTGAAGCTAGATTTTTCAACTCCAGAAGATAGTAACTACAGACTGGGCATTTTATCCACTGTGCCACCTAGCTGTTCCTAGTAATCAGGAAGACCTGAGTTCAAATCGAACCTCAGATATTTACTAGTGGTGTGTTGCTGGACAACTCCCTTAACTCCTTTTTACCTCAGTTTCCTGAAAAATGGGGGTGATAACGACACCTACCACCCAGGTTGTTGTGCTGATCAAATGAGATCATATTTATAAAGCACTTAGTACAATGTAGCACATAATACATGCTTTTTAAGTATTACTTATTGTTATTATCATTGTTATCATTATTTCAAAGGTGCTAGAAAACCTGTACGCTGGGAGAGAATTCTTGCTTTGTAAATGGAACATCTTTTTGGTGAGGGTGAAAAGAGACTTGTGCTGACTATAAGTGCATTATGGCCTAAGTCCAAGGTGTCAAACACTATGCCCTTCAAGCAGCATTCTGCAGAACCAGGTTAAAATATAATTAGGAAATATTTAACAAAATAAATAAAAATACATTAAAACATAGATAACGTTGCATTTTGAAACTAAGATACTATGTGGGCATCGGGGATGTTTATGTACCCAGTAATGGGTACCCATTTCTAGTTTGACACCAGTGGTCTAAGAGACCCCAAAACCAAAAATTACCTGATCTGAAAACCCTTATGGAGCTGTCTTACACCCAAAGCCTACATCCTTGAGGGACATGCTAGGGAAACTGTCTTCATCACCCCTGCTTTGAATCTGTGCTCAATCTGTTAGAAAATTCTGTGTTCCTCCATGTTAAGACAGGCAAACTCACAGCTCCTACCGACATTATTCCTGTGATTAATCATTTTCTGAGTCAAAAAATCTTCCCTATTACCTTTTCTCTTTCCTATAAACATTAACTGTACCCTTCAACAATCCATGTCCTCCTCTGCTCTCCCACTGAGGCTTCTGGAACCCCAACTCTATTTTTAACAGATACGCCTTCATCACAGCTCTCACACTTTCTGGTTTCTGCTGCTCACACACTGGCCACTCTCTCTAGTACTTCATGCTTCTTTCATACCCCTTGATATATTCAACCAAGAGAAGGATAAATATAGTCCCTGATCATCCTTCTCAGTCCCAGAATTTCTCTTTGCCATTATCACTTATCAACCTTTGCCGCTTTAAGATTCACTCTCCTTCCTTTACCTTCCAGAGGCATCCACCAACCTCCAAGTCCCTCTCTCTCCTTTTTCAAGAAGTTCAATATTTGACTTAGTTTTTTTCTTCCCTTCCCCTTCTGCAGATGAACTCTATAATGTGCTCTACTCTGGCATTCTTTGCCCCCTGGACCACTTGTCTTGCCAGTTCCCATCTCTTAAATACCTGGACTGTGAGCCTTCTCCCCCAGGAAATATTTGAGGGGGGGGAAAAGCAGACCTCGGTTATGGCTGCAGCACATTAATATACTGCAGAACACTGCTGAATAAAGACCTGTGCTACATCTAGGTCTGCTGAAAAAAAAAATTCAATCAAATATTACTTTTGTAATTATCAGTTGCTCAGCAATTGGTTTATTCTTCCCTAGTTGAATACCTGTCACTTTCTACAGTGTGAATACTTCATCTCCTCAGGCCCCCTATACAATCCTTTCCCCTTTCCCTGTCAGCCTAAAAGTTCATTTCCTACTTATTAAGCAAATAGAGGCCATCTACCCTGTTGGGTATTTTTTTCTCCATAAAAAGAGTAGCTTATGCTCATTTTTTCTTCCTAAAAAGAATAGCCTATACTCACTGCCTCAATTTCCCCACTTTCTCTATGCAAATGACTCAAATCTGCTTTTTCCAGCCCTAATTTCTCTCCTAACTCCATCTCCAGCTACCTTTTGGGTATCTTAAATTAGATATCCCATAGACATTTTGTACTCAGCATGTCCAAAACTCAACTCATCATTCTTCTACCCAGTCACCCAGGCTCACAATAGGTGTCATCCTCGACTTTTCATTCTCTGTCACCCATTATATCTAGTCAACTGTTAAGTCTTGTCCTTTCCACCTTTATAACATTTCTCATGTATACCCTCTACTGTGCTTTGATACCCCTGCTTCTTTGGTGCAGACCCTCATGACCTCCTGCCTGGATGGCAGCAGTAACCTGCTGGTTGGACTGCCTGCTGTAAGTCCCTTCTCACTCCAATCTATCCTCTACTTAGCTCTCAGTTTACTCTTCCTAAAACTGTTTTGCCCTAATTCTGATATCTGACTATATCACTGTACTGTTCATTAAACTCCAGTGGCTCCTTATTCCCTCCAAGAGCAAATAAAAAAATCTTTTATTTGGCTTTTAAAGCCTTTCATGCCTTGGTTCCTTCCTACCTTTCCAGTCTTATTATCCCTTGCACCCCCTCCAGGTACCCTGTGATCCAGTGACACTGACCTCCTTCCCATTCCTCAGATGTCATATTCTATCTCCCAACTCTTAGTGTCATCACTAGCCCTCCTCATGCTTGGAATTCTCTCCTGCCTCATCTCTGCCTCCTGCTTTTCCTGGCTTTCTTCAAGTCTTCTAAAATCTCACCTTCTACAACAAGCCTTTCCCATTCTCCCTTAATGCTGGTACCTTCTCACCACTGATTATGTCCAATTTATCTTCAATATAATTTGTTTGTACATAGTTGTTTGCAACTTGTGTTCCCCGTTGGAGTGTTCTTGGGGGCAAGGACTGTCTTTTGCTTTTCTTTGCATGCCTGGCACTTAATAAACATGGACAGACTGACTTCTCACTCTCTTTCCATCTGTCTTCACCACTCTCCCACTTGAATAAAACTGTTCTAAGGATATTAAAGATCTCTTAAGTGCTAAATCTGGTGAATTTCTCTTCATCTCCATAGCATAAACTCAACATTTCCACGTATAGTTTTTAATACTGCTGACTACTCCTCTCTCTAGGGCCCTGTCTTTTGATCCTGGGCTTTTGTGGTACTGTTCTCTCCCGGTTCTCCTCTTAACTCTTTGATCACTGCCTCTCAGCTGCTCTTTCTTTGTCATATCCCTCCCCCTGAACTTGGTAGTCTTACATCATTCTGTAGTGGTTCCTCTTCTGTGTCTGCCTTTTCATCTCTTAGTAATATCATCAGCTCCTCTCTGTAGGATCAGTTCTTTTTCTCTATTCAGATAACTGCCAAATCTAGTTTTATCTCATCTTTGATTCTCCTTTCTCCCTCACCCCCATATACACAATCTTTTTAAGAATCTTACTGATGCTACTTCCATGAGGCCTTTTACATCTTTTCCTCTCTCTCTAATATGAAGGCCTCTACCATAGCTCAAACCTTTATCACATCTCACCTCAGCTGTTACTGGGACTTCCCAATTGATTTCTTTGTTACCAGTGTCTTCCCTTTCCACTTTATCCTTGATACCTGAAAAAATAATCTTTCCAAAGCATATGTATGACCATATCATTCCCCAGCTCAAAAACCTTCAAGGGCTCCTCATTTATTCTACAATAAGGTAAAAATTTTTGAGCCATTTAAAGCTCTTGACAGTCTAGTTCCCAGAAACTGTTTAAGGCTGATTGCATAGTACTCCCCTTCATGCATTATATATTCTAAGCAAATTGCCCTGCTAGCTCTTCCCCAATCTGGGCATTCAGTCCTGTGCATGTGTCTTTGAACAGGGCATCCCCTGTGCCTAGTGTATACTCTGTCTTTTCCCACATGTCTTAGAATAGCTTCTTTCCAGGCTCAACTCAAGTGTCAGGTCTTTATCAATCATCCGATAAAAACATTTATTATGTGTCCACTATGTGTCAGGCACTGTGCGAGGTTCTAGAGATACAATGATAAAAATGGCATAATCTCAACTCATAAGAAACTTAGGTTATGATGGGATACATAGTAAGTACGTAGATAAATACCTATAACATAAATTTAAAGTGAACGTATAAGATATATGCAATGTAGTAGAACATAAGATAGTTTTGGAGGGAAGGCAGCAGCCTAGTTGGGGATATCAGGAAGGGACTCATAGAGAAGATTGTGTTGAAGTTGTACTTAAACTTAAACTGGAGGAGCGGGACTCAGTGATGCAGAGTTTAGGAGGAAGACCGTGCCAGGAATATGGGATAGCCGGCATAAAGGCACTGAAATGAGACTTGTAGTATCATGTCCAGTATGGACAGAACATAGATTGTAGGGGCATGGAGGATAATGTCCAAGGAGAGTTGAAAGGTAGATTGGGACCAGGTTGTATAGAAATATGAAAAGCTAAACAGGATTTTGTATTCTGTGCCAATGCAAATAGGAAAGCCCTAAGTTCTTCAAGGTCCATCCAGCTCAGGTATTGTCCATTCCATGATATGTCTCATGACTTTTGCCTCTAAAAATCCTGAGATTATTCATGGCATTTTACCAGGATCTCACCTTTCCATTGACCACATTTTCCTTTCTGTACCAGTTATTTGTGTACATGTCTTTACTTTTCCCTTCTCTCCTCTTCTCCATATTAGATTGTAGCCTGCTTAAGGGGAAAGTCTGTTGCAAACACCTGTGCCTAATACAGTAAGTGTCAAATAATAGATACTTAATAAATAGCTATTAGCATCAGAGCAAGGGTGGTACCCCCTTTGTCCCCTCTATAGAGACCAGAATAGAGCACAGTATTATGAAATTTTGAAAAGAATAATTTGGTAGAAAACATCTGGTTAAATATTTTGTTTTTTTAATTTATAAATTTATCATAAAATCCTCATTATAAATAATTTATGGTATATAAAACAAAGAACTTTACTACTTAACATATCCCTTTTATCAAACAATCTTTTCAGATTAAAATGAATATAGATTTTACTTCTTGACTTCATTCAGCTCACCTCTAGAGAGAGAACTGACTAAATAAAGTCATTATCTTTTTCTATCTTCATTTTCAGCTTTCTCAAAACAAGTACACACTGTACAGAAAAATGGAATTGAGATACAGAGCAAACACTTCTAAGGAGCAGCATCTGCCTTGTAAATGTAGTCTATAAAAGGCTACCAAATGTCCCTTCACATTTTTTATGGTTGTTAGATTATTGCTAAAGCTGGATGGAGACTTTTTTTTCTTGAATCTCTTACATCAGTCACCCACACTATCAATACTACAAATTATTTCAGTGTTTAACAAGATGGCTGCCATGAGCCATCAACTCAGCAATGTCAGTTTCATTTAAGGAGAATCAGATTTTCAAACATGCTTCAGAATTGTTATTTGGTATGAGGTACTTTTTACCTTTTAAACTGCTGCATGACTAGTCAGTTCATTGTTAAAGATTGCATGCTATGAGTCCACCTAATGTCCCTTTTAAGATGCAGCCAACTCCTGATTACCTGCTATAATGGACCCAGAGTATAGCTTAGAAAATTAAAGCCCACTGATTAGCCCAAAACCTCATGTACAAATTCATTCTGACCTTCTTCCCCAAACCACTTATTAAAATTGCTACCCTGTGATAAAAATGGATTAATCTGAGTTTGGCTCCTCCTTTCTCCCCATTTGGAAATGGTACTGATGATAGTGACACAGCCAAAAGGCAGGCAGCAGAATGAAGGGGGGAGAAGGAACAGCGGGGACAAGTAAGGAGTTTGAAAATTACTCTCACTAGATGAACAGTCCTTGACTAATCTTGAATTTTTAATCCAAATTTTTGGTTAAGATAGATAGATCGTGTGTGTGTATTTACATATAAATGTGTATTAATAGAAATATTACAAATACTATAAGTTTATAAATATATAAATATTATGTTGTATCTATGTGTGTGTGTATGAAATGGCCTGATGTACCAAACAATGTCAACTGCAAATTATCTGCCAAAGAAAACAAAAGAAGTTAAACTTCCTTATCCATTGTCAGTCAGCAGGCATTTATTATACACTTACGATGTACCAGAATCTGTGCTAAGTGCTGGGGATATGAAGAAAACAAACAAAAAAGCCCAGGCCGTACTCTCAAGGGGCTTATGTTCTACTGGAGAAAATGATCCATAAACATCTAGATGCATACAGAACACATACAGAGCTTAAGAGGGTGGAAGGCCTCAGTATCTTGGAGGACAAGGGAGGACTTTCTGTAGGTGAGATTTGAACAGACCCTTGAAGGAAGCGAGGAGGAATAAAAGGCAGAGATGAGGGAGGTAAGCATCCCAAGCATGGAAGGACAGTCAAGGCAAGGGCACAGAGAAAGTTCAAGGAACTACAGGTAGGACATGGTAGCTGGACCTTCAAGTGTGTGGAGAGGAACAGATATCTTTTAAGAAGTCTGGAAAGGTAGAAAGGCACCAAATTGTTTAAAGGTCAAAAAGAGAAGTTTGTATTTGATTGGGGCGTCGGGGAGAAGCCAGGGTGACCATGTCCCGCTCCTTCACAAGCACAGTTGAAACTGTCTTTGAATCAAAGAATCAAAGATCTGGAACCAAAAGAAACCTCAGATTCTGTATTCAGTCAGTCATTAAACATTTATTAAGAGATTGTGATGAATCAAGAATGACACCCAGGTTGTGATCCTGAGGGACTATGAGGATGGTGTTGCCCTTGACAATAATAGGGAAAGCAGCAGAGGAGGGGAGAGGGACGAGTTCCATTTTGGACATGTCCAGTTTGAGATGTCCAAATGTCAGTTTAGAGGTTAGGGCAGGATGGGTAAATTTGAGACTTGTCAGCATAGAGATAGTTAAATTCATGGGAGGTGGTGAGATCACCCAGTGACATAGTATAGAGGGGGGAAAAGAAGAGAGCCCAAGACGGAACCCTGTAAGATTTCTACAATAACTGAGCAAAGGAGAATTGAGAAGGAAGGGCCCAGTGGGTAGAGAGAGGAAGAGGAGAAAGCAGTGTCCCAAAAACCTGGAGAGAAGAGAGTCTCTATCAAGGAGAAGAGGGTATCAGCAGTGCCAAAGACTTCAGAGAAGTCTAGGAAAATGAGGATAAAGGAAAGATCATTTCATTTACGAGTTAAGAGAGCATTGTAATTTTGGAAATAGCAGTTTTGGTGGAACGATGAGATCAGAAGCCAGACTGTAAGGGATTAAAAAGAATGAGAGGAGGGAAAGTGGAGGCACCTATTGTAGACTGGCTTTCCAAGGAGTTTGCTTCACAGACCAGTAAACTGAGGCCTAGAGAAGTTAAATGACTTGCCCAAGGCAATATGGGTTGTAAAGCATCAGAGGTAGTGTTAGAATCCGTGTTTCTGATTCGGTATCCAGCACTCATTTTACTGTACTGTGTAATGTTAGAGTCTTACTTTCATTGATAGTGGCAAGAGATTGTTAGTCTAAAATCTGCGAAGATCTTTTCCATCTCTCTTTTGTTGTTATCTTTCTTCCAACTCTAGCCTTACTTGTGCTCAGGATTACTTTGCTTTGTTGGGTTTATGACTAAACTTTTTAAAAAATTGATGTTAGCTTCTACTACTTCTCAGTTTTATGTGCTAACAGCTTATAATCTTTCACCATCCTTTTCCACAAGATTCGTTTTAATTAATTTTTCATCATCAAAAATTGACCTCTCCATCCTTCAATTGAGAATGAAAACAAAACCCTCGCTACAAATATGGTTATCAAGCAAAACATTTCCTCACTGACCATGTCCAAAAGAAAAAAAGTACACACACACACACACAGCTATATAACAGTTGATAGGCAATCCCTTGAATTCCCATTCTTTGTCACTTTGAAAGGAGCTGTAAATATTTTTATAAATATATACAAATTAAAAATATATAAACTTGAGGTTTATTTTGCTTAAAACTAAGCCTTCTCTTAATCTAACAACCTTCTAGTCCAATCTCCTTCTCTTTTGTTCCCTTTCCTTCCTATTTCCCTGTTGAGTGAAATCTGTTTCTGTATGGTGAGTTCATGTGTGAGTGTGTGTGTGTGTGTGTGTGAGTGTGTGACAGGGTGTGTGTAGTGTGTGTGTGTTCTTTCCTCTGATTAGTTCTACTGAGAGTGGGGTTCAGGTATCAGCTGCTCCCCTCTTCCTTCTGGTTCTCGTGCACCCCAGTTATGGCTTATCTTCACTAAGGTGCTTTTCCCTTTTCCTTACCTTCAGTGTATTCTTCTCCCCTTCTCCTTCCATCCTTTTAAGATCAAGAAGATATAACTGAACCACACCCAGAGCCTTCTGTCTTGTCAGAGTTCCTCTGTGACTCCTAATGACAATAGTATTCAAAGGGGACCCATGTATTATCTTCCTATATTAAAATGTGAGCAATTTATTCTGATTTAGTCCTTCCTGGGGTCTAAATTGTCTGTGATCCTTACTGTGGCTCCTTAGTTCTTGGATTCTTTTTTATGGTTGCTTGTAGTATGTTTTCTGGATTTTTGTCTATATTGTTCCTGGAAATTTTCATTTGCAGGGGTGGGTTCTTTCTATTTCCATTTGGCTCTCTGGTTCTAAAAGATCTGAGTATAGTTTTGAAAGAGGGTGTCTAGATACTTTTTTTGGTCATCTGAAGATTTTATAAACAAGTATACATTTATACACACACATTTACATACACAATATGTATGTGTATATATGCATATGTGTGTGTGCATGTGTATTCTAAATTGACATTGCCCTTGCTTGTCTGGATGGCAGATTAATCAAGCATTTGTTGACTAAGCTGATTTTTAGTCTCTTTTGGCCTCCACAATGTGGCAATTGACTTACATTGATTAAACTTATGAAATTTTGCTAATTAGTGCATATGTCCTTTCTCCCATATCCTGTTTTTTTTTCATCAATAACTTGTTTAAATGGGTCAGGTTGGAGTTGTTTTAATTGTACTATCTTACCCTCATTTTTTATTCTTTCTTTTCCTCTTATAATGTTTGATATTTTCTTGAACAAGTAGATAGTATGACTTTACTGTGAAAGTGGAATCTAGAAGAATTTCCACAAGAGTTACAAGTCATTTTCAACCTGTTAAAATATGACCAGTTTGATTTATTGTTATGATATTCAATACTCACCATACCCAGTGCTTTCAGATTATTTTCTCAAAAGAAATTCATTATAGAATGAATATAATATAATGAATCATATAGACTTATGTATAGTCAACAAGTCACTGTTCTCTCTCCTATTCCTTCTCTCCCCCTCTTCCTCCCCCTTTTCTCTTTCTCCTTCCCTTTATTCCTCCCCTTCTCTATTTCCTTCACTCTTCTTCCCCCTCTCCTTCTTTCTCACCCTTGCCCCTCCCCCTTGTCTCTCCAATATCTTTCTCATTACTAATCCATATTTTCGAACATTTTTGTCATGCTCCCATATTCTTACCTTTGCATTGAAGCCACCAAGTATCCAAGTATACATTAATTAAATTTAAGTCTTCTTAAAATCTCCCTTAACCTAAGTTTCCTCATATATTTAAAAATGAATGAGAGAGAGAGAGAGAGAGAGAGAGAGAGAGAGAGAGAGAGAGAGAGAGAGAGATGAACCAATCGGCCCTTATGGTACCTTCATGCTCTAAATCCATATACTAGAATCCTTTTTCATAGAGAAATAGAAACATGATAATTTGAGGTGAGAAAGAACAATGACAGCTTAGAAGGGGAGGGCATCCCGAAAGGCTTTGTATTAGAAGTGGCATTAGAGTTGAGCTTTTTAAGAAAGATAAGGATTCTAAGAGCTTGAAGTGTCAAGAAGGTATGGTCTCGGCCCCTCTACAAAGGTATTAAAAAAATGATTGGAGGCCCAGTTTGGGTAGCATACATGTATAGTAGGTTAGTTTGTCTGGAATGTACAGCTCATGAAGGGGAGTAATAGGAAATCAGTCTTGGAAGGTAGATTGGGACCAGATCGTGGAGGGCTTTAGATACTGTTGTGAGTTTATGTTTTATCCTAAAGGTCTAGTCAATGACTGAGGATTTTTGAATCAGGCAATGAACATAGGCAGATCTGTGCTCCATGGAGATTATTTTGGCAGTTATCCTACATGGAAGATGAATTATATTGAGAGGATGTAGACCCAGGGTAACTAGTTTTGGAAGCCGTTGGGATAGTCCAGCTGCCCTTTTGATTTGATGTCATTGTAATTTCTGAGTGTTTCTTCCCCTCATTCCCTAGAAGGGAACTTTCCCTTGCAATAAAGGAACACTGTTAAGCAAAACCTTAAAACCACAATAGCTAAATGCCTCATACCCCACCTCTCCCACAAAAAGTGGGTACTTTATTTCCTCTTCTCTTCATAGAGCTAGAGTTGGAAATGACCTCCCAAGCCATCAGCTCTAACCTTTTAATTTCAGAGGAGAAAACTGAAGCCCAGGGAAGTCAGTTGACTTACTCAAGGTCACACAAATAATTAACTGAAGGAACTAATGAATGTTTGTCTTTTATGAATTCAGTAGTACACAATGTATACAGCATTATGTATATTGAGCAGAAAAGAAAAAATACAGAGAATTATTTAAATGAGAATAGATTTAAGGGCAGTTAGTTCAGCCTTCTGTTGAGAAACCCATCCTAAAGACACCCAGAAGATTCCCACCTATCCTCCTCCAAATGTCTGTGGAGAAGGTTCTGCAAGACTCTTATTGGGGCCAAAATGAGTCATGATACTTAGATCAAATTGGGCTTCATTTTAGTATTAATTTACATTTTCTTTATTATTAGAAACATTATGTTCCTGCTTATAGATATTATTTTTCTGCTTATTTAGCCCTCACGTATTTTATTTTGATACCTAAAATCCCCTTTAGTACCTCCCTTTTAAACAAAAAGTAAAGCAAAAGTGAAGCTTAGTTGGAAAAAGTTGGAAAAAAATTTGAAAGAAATGTTAGTTGATTTTATAGCAATACCAAAAATATAAAATTGACTCTACCATTCTATTACATAGAACATATGCAAGACTTTTTCTTTTTATAGAATAGTAATCTTACTACCATAAATGTAAATAAATTTAATGGACACATGGCATGAGCTCTCTTGGGAAGCTTTCATTATGAAAATTAGAGTCCAATGTGAAAAAGCAGTAGTAGAAAGAAAATTCATTCATATAGCTATACTACAAGAACAGATTGTGAGTTCAATTTCTAGTGCTATTCTGTGAGATACTGTAAGAATCAACTTGGGGAGGTGGGTGTGTGGAGAGAATCTTAAGAAGTTATCTGGTCTATCTCTCCTGCCACCAGACAGGTGTAGTTCTGAATAAAGTCCACACACCTTGAGAGGTTCTGCAGTGCTGACAATATAAAATAAACACTCCTTAATTTCCAATATAAGTCCCTCTACAATCTTGGTGCAGCCCATCCTTCTCACCTTATCTTGTGATATGGCCTCTCCTATATTTATTTAGTCAAATCTCTGCTAAGCATACTTTACATAAATGTGCCAGGCCTAGAGGCCTGAGGGCTACCCGAGTCTTCTTACCTCTATCCCGAGGTCTTCGGTTGGCCAAACCGGATGCTCGTATGAGAGAAAGGACGTTCCAGAGTCGAACAAGGGTTGAGCTTTATTTCAGGGTCTAGTTACAAGTGCAGGGGAATTCTTCCTTAGGAGGGAGCGAAGAATCTCCCAAGGAGGCAAAGATCTTACAATAAGAGATTGGAAGTAGAAGTATAAGTGGGGAGAGAGGGGGAGGGGAGAGAAGAAAGAGGGAAAGCAGAGCCTTGTTGTCCTCACCGCTCCGCGCCCCTCCGCCCAAGAGAACTTTCAGGCTTTCCTGATCCTACTTAAACCCTCCAGCAGCATAGTTTGCATCTGAATACCGTGCTGTTAGATAACAATAGTGTGCCCAGATCCGGGACAATCTCGAGGGCGGGGAGAGCTCTCTCCCATCACGTTTCTCACGGGAAGAGGCGGAAATACACGAGATAGCTCGGTTCACCTCGATTCCCAGTCGTTTCCTGGGGGGCCTCGTGAGAACTCTAAGATTTAGAAGTTCCCACCTTTACCCGCCCGAGACTGTCCACCTGGAATTGAGCTTCCATCCCCAGCATAAATGAATAATTTCTCTTTTTTTCTTCTTGATGTTTTCTCTGGATAATGAAGTATTATTAAGTAATAGATAAGAAAAGCTGACCCACAAAGAACCTAATTAGTCTTTATTGATGGTTGGAAATCTCACTTAAGAGAAATTAGTTGGCACAGGGGATAGAGAGCTGCACCTGAAATCAGGAAAACCTGAGTTCAAATATAGTCTCATATATTTAGTAGCTAAGTGACCCAGAGCAAGTCACTTAATCTTTCTTTGTTTCATTTTTCCTTATTTGTAAAGAGGGCATAATCATGTACTCTCCTGCCTCACGGAGTCATTATGAGGGCCATATGAGATATTTGTAAAAAAGACTTTGCAAACCTTAAAGTGCCATATAAATGCCAGGAATTATTAGCTATTATTATTTACTAAAGAAAAGTGATTCATCCAGAATTTTATAACAATCACTGGCAAACTTAATTAGCATCCAGATGTCCTAGCATTTTCCCCTTTCCTTCTACATTGTCCTAATATTTTGAGCAAATGTCTTTAATTGTATTTCATTTGTTTTTGTTTGGACCTTTGTTTTGTTTTCTGAAAGAGAAGGGAGAAGATTTACAGTTGGTTAAAAGGATATATTTGCACTTAAAGGCATCATTCTTTTTAGATTTCATAATTTTGTATTCATATTTTAACCCTAAAGAACAAGTACCAGAAAGTCAATGAAACCCTAGCTCATTGTTGAGTCATAGTCTAGCCAGTAGTGAATCCCTGATGCCACATATTGACTTAGAAAACCAGAAATCAGCATTATCTATGCTATATTGTATTTTTATTTATTTTGTTAAGCATTTCCCAATTACATTTTAATTTGTTTTGGGCTGCAGTAGGAGTTTGTCTTCTGCCTCTAGACCAACCTTTCTCCCACTCAGTACCCCCAGCAGTTGGGTTGGAGGACATTGGAATGAGTAATGGCTACCTTTCTTTCTCCTTCAATCTTTGGCCAACAATTGACCAACTATTTAACCTTCAGTCTTTCCAAAGGACAGCAGCTTACAAAAGACTTTGACATTTTGGTTGCTGTTTTAATTGGAAAAAAGTGAAAAGCATAGTTGTCAGTTTTATGTAAGTCATACTTATCTTGATTTTCTTTTCAGGATTTTTGTATGAGGGAAATGCATGAAGGAAAAACAAACAAGCTCGTAGGTGTCATTGACCTACTACTATGCACTTAAGTTCTGTGTAGCTTTATGGAGAATAAAATAAAATTATAAGACATTGTCCCTTACTCTAAAGGAGCTTAAAACCTAGTTGGATGGACAAATGTTAGATTGTGAATAATTGTTAAATTTCACAGTGTACATATAAAAGTGTGATACTTGAATACAGAGTAATGGAAAGGAAAGTTATTGCAGTCCAATGAAGTTAATCAATGATCCACACCAGAAAACTGATGTTAGAGGTAAAATGTAGTTATGATGGAGGATAGAAATCTGCTTGTCATATAAGTTTCTTCTTTGTGTTAAAAGCTAAAGTCATGAAGAACAGACAGCTGATAATTTAATTTTTCAAAAATTTGATGAAGTATGAATATAATAACTCTTATTCTATACTTCATTCTTATTCTACATTACACCCACTAAGAAGGATGAATTGGTTGATTAATGGGAAATTATGGACATCTCAAAAGAAAGTGACCATAACATCTTGTGATTTGTGTTGCCAGCAAATGGAATGATGAGCATGTCTGGAGTGTGCTCTAACTTAGTAAAAGTGAATTTCAAACTATGAGAGAAAATGGATAGGATTTCATGGTCTGAGATTCCAAAAAAGAGCATTCTAATGACAAATTGTTCCAGAGGAAGAAAGAGAAATGTGCCTAAAGAAACTGATATGGCTGCACAGGGAGCTCTCTGATGAGTTCATATTTTTAAAAGATAGGTACAAAAAAATGAAAACATGGAGGTACAACCTGGGATGAAGACAAGTGAGAGGTGGATTTAAAAAATAGTACTTATAAAAATCGTACGAGAGAATCTAAAGTCTAATCAAAATCAAAACTTATGAAAAATGCAAAAGACAAAAAAAAAGTTTAAAAGCCAATTTGAGAAACAAGAAGAAAGAAGGAATGGTGAGTGGAAAGAAGTTAATGCAAGAGAAAGAAGTATTCATCTTATTTTGTTCTGTCTGCTCTATTAAAACTATTTTCAAAATAAAAAAGGGGAGGGAAAATGGTTTCTGAGGATAGGTATAAAGATAGTAGCAAATATCTTAACAGATCTAAATTAATTGAAGTCACTTTGTTCAAGCAAATTATATCCTAGCATGCTAAAAAAAAAAAAAAAAAGGTCAGATATGATTAATAAAGAGCTACGGGTAGTCTTTTAGGAATTACAAAGAACACCAGAAGTTTCATGGGATTGGAGTTGGGGAAACATCTTGATTTTTCATAAAAGGGAAGCTGGATTGTGTCAACTATAAACTAGTGATCTTCGTAATTATCCCTAGAAAAAAATCTTGAATAGGTTTTAAAACTCTTTGCAAAAAAGGAAGTGGTAACCCCCAAGAAGAAGAACGGATTCACTAGTAAGAATAGGTCATATTTGTGTAGTGTTTTGAAGTTTGCAAAAAAACACTTTAAATAGGTTATCTCAGTGGCTAGTCTCATCTCATTTCACTAAGCATCTCCTGTCAAACTAACTCCATATTGTTGAGGGTTACAGCACTGATAATAGATCAGAGCATTAATGTCAATATGTAAATGTAGTATATCTGGATTTTGACAAAACATTTGGCAGTCCTATATGTTTTACTTGTGGACGAGGTAGGGAGGCGTAGGTTAAATGACATACAGTTAGGTGAATTCCCAACTACTTGAATGATTGTACCAAAAGAGTATTTATAATCATTGATGAAATAAGGGGCTTAGATCAAAAGTCCTGTTCAGTTTTAGATCTATGACCCTGAGTCAGTCTGGAGGAAGGTTTCTAATAAAAGTCACCAGAATCTGTCAGCTTGGTATTAGTATTAAATTTATTCAGTAACTTAAATGAAGACATAGTTGGCCAGTGCCATAGTTGCTATGACATTGGAAATAGAACAGATGGTTCCTATAGCCGGTATGCTAACCAGCTGAGCAGACATTTTGTGGTAGCCATTTATTTGTAAGGAACATATATACAATCAATCAGGGGTTACCTGCACAGGATTTGATTCATTGTATGGGTTTATGTTTATATTTAAATATGCTTTATGTATTTTTAAAATACTGTATGTATGTGTATATGTATTATATGTATATACACATATACGTACATATAACTTTTCCAATTATATATAAATGCTAGTTTTATTATTGTTATTAAAAGATGTTGTTAGAAGGAAATGAATTAACCAAAATACTAAATGACTAATTTGATTGTTATCTGATGCAAATACATCCTATGCTATTAGCTACCAGAAATCAATTACTCCTAGTATATAGAACAGATATATCATACCTGGGATCCTCTTCCCCTTCCCTCACACCTTTTTTTAAGAAAACGGTAGAATATAATGTAATAATCAGCAGCCTGGGTTCTTGCTGAATTATGTGATTAGGGCCATATTTAAACCTAATGTAATTGATACTGGAAAACTTAAGTAAATAAACAGTAAAAGACTGAAGCTGCAAGAATTTGGTTTATACATTTAACTTTTTCTTCTTTTATGCTGTATTACAAAGGCAGTGGATAGAACCATTCAAATTTTCTGTTTGTTAGACCCTTTAAGAAAAAAAGGACATGCATAATTAATACTGTTTATAAAACTAAAAAACACAGCATATGTAACAACAAGAACACATCATTTTGAGCAACTCTCTCCAGAACAGACATTCCATATTGTGTTCATCTTCCTTCACAATCACTGCCATGACAATCTGGTATGCTTAGCAGTTGCTGCTGAGTAAGGGAGACTGTATCATATAGGAGTTTTCCATGTCAGCCAAAAAAAACACATCATTTTCTTTGGGTTATAGAAAATAAGACATGCCGTTTACAGTATTGTAGCATTTCCTTCACAAATTCATTTCTGTTTTGGTCTTAATTTAATCATAAAATGTTTGTAGCATTTTGTTAGTGCTTTCTTCCTCCTCAAAAGTATTATGTACAGTCTTCTTTGTTTTCATCTTTTACCACTACCCCCATTCCCAAGAATATAAGCTACTTGAGGACAGGGACAATTTTGATTATTTTGTTTTTTTCTTTTCTGAGTGTCTTGTACATAGTAGGTTCTTAATAAATATTTGTTGGATTAGATTGAGTTAAATTTATTGGATTAAAATCCCTTTCAATTTGATTGAGTTCCTTCTCACTAGACATGCCTCCAGTCAGCTAGGTGGTGCAGTGGTTAGAGCGCTAAATCTAGAGTCAGGAAAGATGGGAGTTCAAATCCAACTTTAGACTCTAGCTAATTGTTTGACCCTGGGCCAGTCCCTTAAACTCTATTTTCCTGTTTCCTCAGCTATAAAACGGAGATAATAATAGCACCTACCTTCCAAGGCTGTTGGGAAACTCAGATGAAATAATAACTGCACAGTGCTTAGTACAGAGTGTGGCACACAGTATGTGCTAATATAAATGTTTGCAATTATTATAATGCTCACAACTAAATACCAGTTAGAAGGTAAGATATTAACATACATTAAAGAGGACATTATACATAATCTAGTAGACCCTCCTATCCTAGGAAAGAATCCCTACCACCATATCAGGTAGATAGTCATCCCTCATCTTTGTACTAAACACCTTGAATGGTAGGGAACTATTTCATTCAACAACACATTCAATTTTTGCATGCCTATAAAGAACTGTTCTGTATATAGGGCCAAAATCTGCATCTCTGGAGTACCCACTGGAACCAGTTCTGCTCCCTAACTAGGGTAAGAATTTTCTTTAAGAAGAAATTGGAAAGAAAAGTATGAAAAGAGAATTTTAGCAAAAAAAAAAAAATCTTCCAATCATTCCAGACCATGTTACATTCACCTCTGTTTATATAATAATCATAGCAGGAGTTTTTTTTTTTTATCTATTAAAGGGGCTTCTCTGTGATTCAGCTTTTAAAATATGGCTGTCAGTGTATGCAGACAAGACCATGTGACCTTTATTATTGATTGCTTCCTATATGTAGAACATTGTACTGTTCTCTGGGGCAGATATTCTTACTCTTGTGTCCATGGACTTTTTTAAAAAATGTAACAGTATTTCAATATAATTGGCTTCCTTTGTAATCCTATGTATTTAAAAACATTATTCTGAGATGGGTTCCACAGACTTTACTAGATTGCTGAAGGCATCTATGATACCAAAAAGTTTAAGAAGTCCTGTTCTAGGGTTAGAATGTGCCTTTGAGGAGCTTGCCTTGTTAAAAAGAAAAGATATATGAAAAGATGTAGAAAAAGAGTAAAAAGCAGGCAATCCACATAATGAATTAATAAGTAATGAAAGAGTTTTTTTAAGTAAGGAAGGGTTGTTGAATAGAAGCGTGCTTCAGAATCGGGTGGGATTTGTTAGGGAATGCTACCTAGATTGGGTGAATTAAAAATCAAAGGGGCAATAGACAGCAAAGAAAGTGAGGAGGGGAGAGAGTAGTCTAGGTGGTCAGTAGTGTCACTGTACAGATGAGGAAACTGACACACATAAAGATGAAATGACTTGCCCAAAGGCATATAGGAAGTTTTGGAGCCATCTGAACCGAGGTACTTGATTCCAAATCTATTGTTTATTTGTTTTCTCCCATACTCCATGATGCTAAATCTCTTATCCCCTTATCCTTCCATTATTCACATCCTTCCATTCATCAACCATGGACCACTGTCATCATCAATACACCTTATCTACTTCCACTCCAGTCCAACTAGTGTCTCTTTTCATCCCCATGACTACTCACTTTCTTGGAAAAGTTGTCTATATCCAATTCTACCACTTCCTTAAGTCTCTTGTAATTAGACTTTCTCCCTTACTACCTTTCTGAAATTTTTCCCTCAAAGGTCACCAGTCACATTCTCATCACTAAATCCAATAGCCTTTTAAAATCCTTCTTGACCGCTATGTATTACCCTATTGTCCACTCCTGTCCTTTCCTGGTTCTAATCCCAACCCTTAAAATTTCCCCTTCTCTTTCGCTAACACCTAATCCTCTTTCCAATCCTGTAGTGTGGTTGTTCCTAAAAGGCACAGGTCTGTACAGGGCATAGAATCGTATCTCTGGAGGAGGGCACTGCTTTCTTAAGGTGTTTCAGCTCTCCTCAGGTTGTACAACACATCCAGCCCACACTCTTTGCTGATGCCTGCTCAGGAACATGGTCTTCACCGTCTGTTTTTCTCTTTCTATAATCTGACAACCTCATTTCCTCCTAAAATTTCAACTACCATTTATGTGTATATGTGGGTGTATATGTAATATATAACATATATGTATGTGTATATGTGTGTATATACACATACACGTGTGTATATACATGTGTATATATAAAAGACATATCTATATAGATAGATAAACACATATATATTTAGCAAATCTATATTTTCTGAACACTAGATTTATATCTCTATCTACCTATAGAACATCTCTGCCTAAATGTCATACCACTTACAGTCTTCTTCATGCCTGTTCTTTCTACTATGATATTTGTCAGTGGCATAACCATTAACAGTATCCTATGTTAGAAAATTTGGTGTGTATGTTTTTTTTATTCTTCTCATTCATCTTCAAATAAGTTATCATCACTTCTCTCCTTCCACCCCCAATTCCCTTTCACTTTACTAGTACAGCCCCTGCTTGGAATTTTCTCTTTTCACTCATCCCTTTTTCTATTCCATCCTTCATATCACTTCCAGAATAATTGGTCTAGCACATCTATCAGGTCATGTCATTCCCTTCCTCAAAAATCTTCACTGGCTCCCATTGCCTAATAATAAATTTAATACTTCTCTTGTTAGTATTTCAGGCTGTCCACAATCTGGCACCACCCTACTTTTCCAACATTATGTCCTGTTGTATGAATGTAGCTCACTCTACATTCCACCCCAGCTAAACAACTCTCTGTGTCTCAAATACATCATTTGCTTTCTTGCATTTCTGTCTTTGCTTACACTATTCCATTTGCCTAGTGTCCTTCCGACCACCCACTTTAAATGCCTGTTCCACTACAGATACTTCCTTGGTCCTTCCTGATGTCAAGAATATTGATTCTTAAATCTCTCTGATGCACTTAGCCTGTAATGTTGTGCATTTTAGTTCATGACTTGTGCCTCTTAGATATTTTAAGTTCTGGCACAGATATTGCATTATAAACTTTGTATTTTCTCCAGCATCTAGAGCAGTACCCTGTAAACATAAGCATTTTAAAATTATAATTTTAGCAAAAGACATTTATATAGCAAAGCACTTTATATACATTTTCTCACTTGCATATCACAACAACCCTGTGAGACTAGTACTACAAAAATTCCCATTTTATAGCAAAGGAAACAAAGGCTAAGAGAGATACAATAATTAAATTCCCTTCTATCTCTCAATCTGCAATCCTATGAACTTGCCCATGATCATGAAGCTTTTTAATGCATAAGTGAGATTGGAGTCCAAGTCTTGCCTCACTCCAGGTCCCAGCATTGTTTCCACAGCATCTTAGAAACAAAAGTACATTTGGAAAATCACTGGTATGCCTCACAAAAAAGAATAATGTATTGTTATAAGTAATAAATGTGATCAACGTGGCTCTCCAGGAAAGTCCCTTAACTTCTTAATGTCCTCAGATAACTCTGTAGTTTCAGTTTCAGAGTTGGCCCCTACCTGCATTGCTAGAGTTCTTCACCCAAACCATACCAATGAAATCATGGGTGCAGTAAAAGATGAATTTAAAATTAAATTCAATAATGCAGTAATTATTTGATTTGCATGGCTAAGCTCTGTATCCCATATTCTTTCTGAACCCTTTAAGTCATTGTTCATGTTTAATATGACAGTGTTTATGAGAAGCATCCAAAAAAAACCAAGTGAATATCATCTTAAAGACTGATGGTATTTCGGCCACTGCATTCTTCCTTATCGTTTGAGATTAAAACAAACCTGATTCTTCTTATGGGGCAATGAATATGATTCTACTTTAAGGAGTTACTGATTAAAATAATATGATTCCATAAGACCTCATGATCCCAGAAGATTATAATTGTGATTTCAGATGTTAATTAGTAGATGCATTTGTTTTAATTCATGACACCAAAAATATTGACTAAATTATAAATTAACACATTTAGGGTTGCAGATGTCATTTTTCTTAAGATTTCCTGAATGACACAATTTTCATATCTCAGAGTGATTTGATCAACTTGCAGATTTGTTCTCCATCATTAGCATGGGAAGGAGAAATGCCATTGGCAATAGAGCCACTATTTTATTATACAATAAGAAAGAGAGTAGAAAATTCCAAATAAATTAAAAAACAAATATTTTAAAGACATCTGGTCCACATCTGTCTGAAGTAAGATAATTTAAAACAGTGTAATTAAATACAAGAAATACTGTAATATTCACACCTTGGAATGTAGAAAATAACTCATTCCATTTTAATTTGATTTACTGAATTAGAGAAACTTTTCCTCATTTGGATGTCCTTTAACCTCTCATTCTGTCATTACATGAAGACAGACAAGCAGCTAACATTTTAAAAAAAAAACATTTCCAGTGTTTTTGAGATTGCTCAAGGAAGGAATTATTTGTATTCAGATGGTTTAATATAAGGTTTTGCACAGTTTGTAAGTATATTCAGACTTTAAAAGATTTGGGTTTTTTTCCCAGTATATAATACCCTCCAATTAACAACTTAAAAGCCCAAGGCTAGGATGGGGTAGGAGGTGGAAGAAACTCTCAATTTATTTTTGCTTCATCCAGTGCACTAAGGAATCAGATGCCTTCTATAACTAAAATACCTATTTACAGAATTACATTTCGGTACTTTTTGTTCTTTCTTTCCAAAAATGTACTTGATTGTGTTGCCTCCACAGAAGAGAATTAAGGATCAGGAAGATAAAAACCATCTTTTGTCTATTCCCATGACCGATGTGGAGATGATGATGATGATGATGATGATGATGATACCTAAAATGGTCTTTTTTTTATCTCTGCCTAGTCCAAAGAGATATTCATTTAGGGAAATGAAAGACCTATTTAGCTTTCTGTAATTTGACCTTTAGAATCTGAAAGGATAAGAAATTTGTCTGCAAAGGAAAAAGCAAGAAAAATCCTTAAAACTTCAATATCACTAGGTTTTGATGATGAGTGCTAGGTCTATGGAGGTTTAAAAATAAGCAAAAAACAACCAAAAATCAAACCTGACTGATAGTATAATATAAGGTCAGAGGTAAGAGGGATAAACTCAGGTTCTAATGCCAGAAGCTCCTATTACCAAAAATAGACTACTAGAAGAATTGATGCTGTGGTAAATAAAATAGTTTTTTTCCTAACATGTTGTATATACTAAGATAACACAAGGTACCTTCTATGTATTTGTTTCTAGGGAACATGATAAAGATCCAGAAAGTTTTTTTAGGTCACTACTGCGACTTCAAGAGGCGGGCTTAAGTTTCCACGTATCCGTTCTTGGAGAAACCTTTACAGATGTCCCAGGTATCTCTTTTGAGTCCTCTGATTTGTTTCTATACTTGTCATATGCTCTTTTGGGATATTAATTTTTATTGATTCCTTTTGTCAGGATAATCAAGATGAACAAAAGTAAATTTAAAAGTAAAATCTAAGCCTGATTCAATTAAAAGAACATTTAAGCATTCTTTGATTTAATTTGGAAGCATAAAGTTATCTATTTTATCAAATATATTTTTTACAATACACCTTTGTTGTAAATAAAATATGTAGCTCTAGGCATTTTAGCAGTTATGGGAATTGGGAATTTGTAATTGCATATAGACCTCTGGGTTGCTGGTTTGAATTCTGCCCCTATCCAGAATGGCTGAAATGTCTTACCAACTGTTTAGTGGCCTGTGTAAAAAGATTTTTGCCATTTCCCTTGTAATTTGGAGTGGACAGCAGTCCCTCTCACAGCTGGCTCTAGTCACTGCCCTTTTTTTTTTTTGCTGATCTTAAAAATGCACTCAGTAGGAGCATTAGAGAAGTTATTTAGACGATTTAAGTAACTGGACACTTCCAGTGCCACCATCTCCAGTTTGCATCTACATTGGCAAAGTGTTTGATCTTTCATAAGCACCAGTGTATATGTTCTAATTTTTATATGATTGTTCAGGAAACATTTATCAAGCAATTGATGTATATGGAGTGATGTGGTAGTTCTTGAGGGAGACACAAAATTAGATAAGACATGATCCTTGTCCTCATAGAGTTTATTGCCTAGTAAAAGCATGTGTCCAAAATAATACACAGTCAAGGCTTTAGAGAAGTACCAACAAAGCATTATGTGAAGTCTGAGGGAAGAAAAGGACTGACTAGAGGCATCATTATAATCTGATGTGGCATTAGAATTAAACTAGTAATTCAATAGGCAAAGATAAAGAGTAAGGACATTCTAAACATAAGGAATGGCTCAAGTTAAGAAAGATAATCATGGAACATCAAAATCTCTGAAGAGCTAAAACTGAGAGTAACATGTAGAACAGTAGAAGAATGTCTACTAGCTGCTTCACACAGTCATTATTTCTCTCTGCCTCAATTTCTTCATCTATAAAATAGAGATAATAATAGCTAAACAGCTGAGACTTTTTACCGCATAGAACTGTTGGAATAATTAAATATGTGGATAGATAGATGATAGATATTTGTGTATATGTGTATAGATAAATGTGTGTGTATATATGTATATACGTGTATATACATACATATATATATATATCTGATGACAGTTGAGATGGTGGGTATGAGTAGGCTATAACATATTATCACAGATGAGTTGTGTACAAGAAGTGAACATAGAAAGCACCATCAGAGAGACAGATAGTCAGAAAAGGAACTGAACTAGTCATGCAGTGAGGGAAAACAGTCAGATAAGCCCCGGACAAAATCAGTGATCATAAAATATTGAAAGACCAAAGTCTTTTAGAGAAAATATATAACATGTTTTGGTAGATCTTTTGTGGAGAATTTATGGAGTACATGAAAAAGAATTGTATTAAGTGAGAAAGTGAAGGATTGATGGTGACAGTATTGTGAGAGGGAGGATTTACATCAATGATATGGATCTATTAAGTATCAAAGAATTAGCATATTTAAAACCTGATTACATTTTTATTATTTTGAGCCCAGACAAACTGAGGGCATTTTTGCTCTACATATAATTTGATAAGAAGCTGTGTTACAACAATCATGCTTTCTCTTTCCTATGACTGTTACAGATCTAAACGTGCACAGATGACCATGGTATTTTTGCAAAGGGATTAAAAAAAAACAACAACCCTCACAAAAACAGAAAAAATGTCAAGTGCCCAAATTTAAAAAGTCAGGCCACTTCAGGTCCTGGGTTTGAGTTTTGTGTTTGCTGATGCTCTGATAATTAGATGGGAATTTTTTAGATTTGCTTATAACATAGGATCATGTATCTGGAGCTAGAAGAGACCTCAGGGACCATATAGTCCAATCCCCTCCTTTAATAGTTGTGGAAACTGGGGCACAGAAAAAGTAAGTGACATGTCCAAAGTCACAGTCTAAAATTTTGTAGAACTAAAATTTCTTCTTCATTCCCTAAATAAGAGGGCTTCCCACCCCACCCCCATCCCTAGATTTAATTTTCTTTTTCCAGGCCAAAAGCATAGTTTCTATTACAAGCCTATAGAGGACAAGTACAAATAGATAGAAAATGAGGAATTTCTTAAAATATGAGAACTGAACACAAATGTAAGGTCTGGCTTTTTTAACGCTACATTTTCCTACCCTTTTAAAAAAATTAAATGATCTCAATGCAATTATATTAACCCATTCATCCTTCATTCCTCTTCTTAACTTTTGATTTCCCAGAATATAGCACCCTAACCTCACATCCTCACACCATTCTCTGCATCAAAGAAAATATTCTCCTTTGCCATATTCTTGTCTCAAACTATGAAGTCATCCTCATCACTTTTATATAGCACTTTAAAGTTTGCAAAGTATTTTACAAATATTGTCTCATTTTTACCTTACAACAACCTTGGGAGGTAGGTACTATTATTATCCCCATTTTACAGATAAAAAAATCTGAGAAGGAGGTTAAGTGATTTTAGAATTGTGTAATTATAGTAGGCAGCCAACAAGCATTGCCAGCTTGAATACCTTTTTTTGAAGTTTCTAAATGGAAAATAGGCGAGTCTCTTAGAAGTTTAGTTAGAGGCCAGTCATACCTTAATGAATTTCCAGAGAATACATCCAATCTCTTCTTCACCATGGCACCTTGGTCTTTGTGAAAATGAAATTTATTATTCTTCTGCCAGTATAAGTCTAGTAAGTTTTTTTTTTCAGAAGTTTACACAAGTCAACACCTTTATATTCAGATGTGCCTCTGTTGGTGGTATTACTGAGTGTACCTATATATGTAGGTAGCTAAAAAGATTTATTCTTGATGGCACTTTACCTGTTCCTGCATAATTTTTAAAAAATCATTCTGCCATATAAAATATCCATCAAACTTCATTATTGTGTTTGAAATATAAATTCTGCAGCATTCTTTTTCCAAGTGTTTTAGTATTCACTGGTTCCCATGAGAAGGTCACATTAGTGGCCCTTAACCATAAACTGAAATGCTTATTTTTTTTCCCTTAAAAACAACAGCAAATGCTTAAGATCTGAAATCAATGGAATGTGTATTCCTAAGAATTTCCCACAAATGGTCATTTTAAACAAAATATCCTTTTCCTCAAGCAGCCAAAATCTTAGCTTTTAGAGTTCTTTCCATATTTCAGATATTATAGCAGAAGCAATGCTCTCAGGGCAATTAATGTCATGAAAAGTTGTTGAGAAAATAAAAACTTGAACTAATATTTCTGCAGAAAGAAAGCAGTCTAGTGCATCTTTAATTTTAGGTTAAGAGCAGAAACTCCTGGTTTGTATTTGCTATCACATAAGTAATTATTACTGTCATAATTATGTATTCTCCTTTTGTAAGGTCTGAAACAACTGTTTTATAACTCTACAGTTTTTTCCCTAACCTTATCCCCCAGATCTTCAAGGCAGTCTCTTTGTGATAGGAGTCATTGTCATTCTAGCTAACCACATGGTTTAAAGAGCCATGGAGGAAGATTTATAAAAGTCTGAAGACATTTTATCACTTGAATATTTTGTTATTGACTCTTAAAAAAGTGGGAAATTGGTAAAAGAACAGACATTGACACAGACTTGAATTTCCTAAGGAAGTTATAAATCAGTCACCGAAAGAAAAGACCAAAAGAACTTTGAAACTGCATCCGTCAGCAAATGCTTACTCTCCTTGCCAAACAGAGAACTATGACAGCCAAAAATTTGAATATTAACTTATTTGAAAATATTTTGGAAGAGAATGGTAAAAGATATGAACAGAATTGCTACACAAAACATGAAGCAGTGTAGGTAAGAACAAGCATACAGAGAATTTAGAGAAAGACCAGTGAATTCATCTTAAAAAAGCATTTAGGGATTAAATTGAATGAGGACCATGAACAGACAAAATATGGGAAAGACCTATCAAATTTCTTTAAAAAAAAAAATCCTTTTTTTCCATCAAAATGAGATGAGCCACCACATTTTGATTCTTAACACTGCATTCCCTAATGTGCTTGCACAGTGAATTAGAAATGGCATTAAAGGAAACAAGATGGGAAGAACCACTAAAATAGACCAGGTATACTCAGAGGAAGATCATGCTGGAGGCAACAAAAATTTGAGGGTCTTGAGGGAACAATTCTCAAGGTATCTAAAAGAGGGAAGGACACCAAAGACTTGGGAAAAAAAACATTGGACCTTCATATTACTGGAAAAAAAAGTAATTGAAAGAATAGCAATAACTATTGACCTATATACCTACTTTCCCATCTTTATAAAGATTTTGTGAGAATAATCTACATACTACAGTTGGGAATTGCCAGGTTTTCACAAATAATAATCTGTAGCAGACTACCATTTATAGTCATAATTACCTAAAAGTGACAAAGAAAATAAAATCCTCCTGCATGTTATTTGTTGAATTTTTAAAAAAGGATTTAAGCAAACTAAAATGCTGTCTTAAAGTTTCTCCTCCATGTATCTATAGACATACAGCATTACTGTAAAAAGTATTGATGTTTTTAAAATAGCACCTATTTTGGGGTAGAAAATTGGGGTCATTAAAAGCATTATCCAACTTCTCAAAAACAGCCCTACATCTTCAAGTCAATTTTAAGTTCAGTTTATTGTCCATCTGTGTTGCTGTCCAAGATATATGTACTAATGGGTCTTTTTTTATGAGTTTACCATTCAATTAGCAATCATAATCTGGGTATAGGCAGTCTTCGCTCACTTGGTTTTTCCTATGTTCATAGTTACACTCTGCTCTTTTAGATGATTACACATCTTAAGTAGGACATTCTACAGTGTTCCAGGATTTGATATATATGTGTAGCACAGTGACATCTTCAAAGAGGAAGAATCAAGGGATCTCACCTTCTATAGAGAACCCCTCTACTATTTTAACTGTGTGTGCCGGACAAACTCAATTATGTTGATAACATACATCTTTCTGTTTTATGCCACACTTCATAGGAATGATCAAGAAGCAATTAAGCAAGGTTTCCCTATTGGTACATTTCTCAGAAAAGCTTGCATCATTTTGATTTACACATGAGACACCTTATTGGAGAAGACCTTGAAAGCAACATTTTGCTTTATTAAATTGAATACTTTTTTATAATCAACAAGCAGTAAAAATTGAGCTCTTACATTTTCTGTGTCTTGTGGTCAGTTGTGCAATTGTAAAAATATGTTATGCTGTGGAATTGCAGAATACTATTTGCAAAGACCTAGCTACTTTCTTTTCATACGCTTTTCAAAGATTTTGTTGATGTCTGTGTAGGCTCTTCACTTAAAAATGGGAAATTATGCATTTATTCAATGGTTACCAATATTTTCTTAGTCGCTTTTTTTGTAACAACGAGATCAAAGATTTTTTTTCTCAGACTTTGACAACCTCTTTTTAAGTTACTTGGATAATTAGTCTTTAAGTACCTTCAAAACTGTGGGTCTTTATTCCAAATTTAATCTCTTTCTACTGGTCTAATCCAGTTTCTCTTTTCACCCTTATTTTTTTTAGTCTTATTTCTACTCCCTTATACAGTACATAAAAAACTTAGATATTAGGGTCTAAATGTGGTGGCTTCACTATCACTTAAAAGTGTTGGTTACAAAAACCTGACAGATCATTTACATTTTTTCATTTGTTTCTTGTCTTCTGTGTAACTATGCCTCTTGTAATGTTGCCTTGGTTTGGATATCATAAGGAGAATTCACATTAAGCATGTCCGTTAATCTTCAGGTCTTTTTCAGATAAACAAGTATCTGGCCACAGCTCTCCCAACTTGTACATATAACAGTGATTTTTAAACCCATTTACTTTTTTAAAAAATTTCAACTAGTTTCAATATTTTTAAAAGGTTCAGCCCAATATTTTCTGAAATATTCTAAAAATTCTAAATTCTGAATTCTGAAAAAATTCTGAAAAATTCTAAAAAAAAATATTTTTTAATCTTGATGTCATCTACTGTGTCAGTTATCCTTCCCATCTTTGGGTTGTCTAGTAAGCATGCCAGTTTTCATTTTAATCCAAGTAATTGATTGACAGAGACAAGCATGGGTATGTGGTATGCTCTCCTCACTAGAGGCCTTCTTCCAAATTGACATGAAACTATTGGTGAATACTTTTAGGGTCTGACCCTTAACCCTTTCTGAATCCATCTTCCAGTCTAAACCACATCTCTCCCATTACTTCCACAATAATAGCATGAAAGACTGTCAGTGTTTGCTAAAATCTAGGTACTATATTTTCCTGATTTTCCAAAATCGTTACCTAGGAAAAAAGAAAATGTATAAAGTTTGGCATAATCTGGTTTTAATGAAACCACCCTGCTTCATTTTCTAGCTGTTCGTTCACCTTGTCTTTAATGATACATTTTAGAATTTTGCCAGGGTTGGAAATCAGATTCACTGACCTGTAGTTTACAGAATTCACTCTCTTCCTTTTAAAGAAAATACATACTGACATTTCTCTAAACCTCTTCCCCTTTTTTACAGTCTTTCAAAGATCATGGACAGAAATTACTAATTAAACTTTATTTCTTTAATTAACAAAAACCTATTTTCTCTCCTTCCTACTACCTGCCCTCCCTTCTTGATAAAAGGAAACAAGAAAGAAATAGAAATCCCTTGATGCAAATATGCATAGTCAAGAAAATCAAACTCACTTAATTGGCCACTTCCAAAATATATACCTCATTCGGTATATTTCGCCCCTCACTTCTCTGTCAGGAAGAAGATAACGTGCTTTATTATCAATCTGCTAGAATTGTGATTGATCATTGGTCAGTTTATGTTTTTCACAGTTGTTAATAATGTTGTTATTGTACAAATTATTCTTCTGGTTCTGCTCATTTTGCTTTCTGTTACCACATATGAGTCTTTCCAGGTTCTCTCAAATCATCCCTTTTATCATTTCTTACAGTACAATATTATTCCATTAAATTAATATACTATTATTTGTTCAGCCGTTCCCAAATTGATGGGCAGTCCCTTAGTCTCCAGTTCTTTGTCACTACAGAAAGAGCTGCAATAAAAACTTTTTGTACATGTGGATCTTTTCCCTCTTTCCTTGATGTTTTCAGGATATAAGCCTGGTAGCAGTATCTCTGGATCAAAGGGTATACGCAGTTTAGTCATATATGGGGCGTAGTTCCAGAATACTTTCTAGAATGGCTAGACTAGCTCACAACTCCACCAACAGTGCTTTAAATGTGCCTTCTTTCCCACAGCCCTTCCAACGTATGTCATTTTCTTTTGTTGTCAGCTTTGACAATCTGATAATATCTGTCACTTTTTCCCCCAGGATCTTCGGATGTATTTCATCTGGGCATGATGATGTGGAAGCTTTAAGGCAGATTGGGGCTCTCTTAGTATTTCCATTCTTATTTGTAATATCAGCTAAAATGCATTTTATTGTCTTTTCCAATCCATAAATATTTCTTCTTGGAGCAGAAAAAAAGATGTGAAATAAGAATTGGGCATTTCATTCATTATCACGTCTTTTTTTAATGGAAACAGAGAGATCAGTTATGGATCCTGTGTTGATAAAGAGGTTTCATAATTCTTCCATATATTTATTCTGAGAGCTCAGTCAACCAACAATAAGTATTTACCAAACATCTGTCATAGGCCTGGCACTGTTCAAAGAGTGGGTCATATGAAATTTTCAGTCTTGCTTAGATTTCTGATGAGGTCGTACCACTTGCTCCTAGTTCTCCTAGTTTTCTGGCCAATTCTTCTTGGTCTCCCTTGCTGGTTGTGCCAGTTTCTTCCCTATGCCTTTCCTCACCCATAGCCCTTTTTCACTTTCTATGATATGCTTTCTCCCTTACTGACCCTATCCATCCATATGACTTCAGCTATTACTTCTGTGCAGATAATTCCTAACTCTGTATCTCTGGCCTCATCCTCTCCCCAGAATGCTAGTCACATATTTCCAACTGCTTTCTGAATATCTCTGCTTGGATGTAGCACCAAAGCATCAAACTTGGTTTGTGCAAAATGTAATTAATCTTCCCCAAAAAATCTTACCTTACTCATAATTTATTTTGGTTGCTGTTTCCACATTTGTCATTCATTAAGACTCTAAACCTTATAGTTAACTTTGATTCTTCTTCCTTCTGTCCTATCCAGCACATTTAATCAATTATTAAACACAGCTGATTTTACTATGACAGTATGTTTTGAATCTATCATCTTTCAGAATGACATTTTTCATTGAGCATTAGTGATACCCTCTTCCTACTCAAGTCTACATCATCTCCCAGTCCCCGTCTCTCCTGCCACTGTTCTACCTTTCTTAGACAGATAGCTGGTACAGTGGAGAGAACCCTAGACCTGAGCTTTGAATCCTGCCTCAGACATTTATTAGCTGTATGACCCTGGACAGGTCACATCCTCTATCTGTGTCAGTTGTTAAAATGGCAATAATAATAGTTGAAAATAAGATACTATTTGTAAAGTGCTTTGTAAAGAAACAAGCACAATAATGATGATAATGAAGAAGATGATAGCTAGCATTTATTAAGTACTTATTATGTGTCAGGCACTGTGCTAAGGACTTTACAAATATTATCTCATTTGATCCTCACAACAAAAAACCTGGGAGGGAGGGGCTGTTATCCCCATTTTACAGATAAGGGAACTGAGGCAATAGAGGTTAAGTACCCAGAGTCACGCAGTTAGTGTCTGAGGTTGGATTTGAATTCCAATCTTCCTGATGCCAGACCTAGCACTCTATCCAGTATGTCACCTCACTGTATAGTGATAACTGTTATTGTTTTTATTAATATTATCATTGCTATTATTATTGGACATTAAGCTTCTTGAAGGCGGGGAGCTTATTTGTATCTCTCTCTGCTCTGGATCTAGCGTAGGGAATCTGAATTTAAAAGGGAAGGGAAGGTTGGTCCTCCATTTCCTCTTTTATTTTTGATCCTGAGGGCAGGGACAGAGCTTATTTATTCTTTTTGCTGCATATTTTTTAAGTTCCTGATGTGTACTAGTTCCCTCACCATGGTCATCACAGAATATAAGAGCCTATAATGGACTAGTTAGCAGTTTTCTCCATGACATCCCCAGCAAGTTTCTTCTCTTGGAGGACCTCCACTGTCTTCATTAACAGCCTCAACTCATATTCTGTACAGTGTCTAAGATATATTAATTATTCAGTCAACAAGCATTTATTAAGTACTTATGTGCTAGGTACCAGGGATAGAGAGACAAAAATGAAAGAGTTAATCCCTGCCCTCAAAGAGCTTACATTTCATGGAGGGAAACCATTTGTACACATAGAAATAAACGCAAACATACACAAAGTAAATACAAGTTAATTGTGAACCGAAGGTACTAGCAGGATCATCAAAGACCTTCTGAAGAAAGCTAGGTGTTCTCAGAGCAGTAGAGGGGAAGGAGGCCATTCTAGACAAGGTCACAGCCTCTGCAAAGCAGGGAAATCAAACCTGGAATGTATTGCATCACATGCATATAGCATAACTTGTTCAACCATTCTCCAGTTAATGGATGCTCTCCCAGTTTCCAATTCTTTGCTACTACAAGAAAAGATGCTATTAATATTTTTATATATATGCATCCTTTTCTTCTTTCTTTCATTTCACTGGGGTGTAGACCTGGTAGTAAAATTATTAGGTCAAAGGATATTCACAGAATAAAGACATTTCAGTGGAGAGTACCATCCCACTAAATTTTAGTCCTAGGGGGCGGAGCCAAGATGGCGAAGTAGAAAGACGCACATACACATAGCTCCGAACCCACAAACCACAGAACGGCTAGAGGGGACCAACCCAGGGCGAATTCTGCACCCAGAGACCACGGAATATTGGAGCAAGGGAGATTTCTGCTCCGGAGAGACCTGCAAACCTCTCGCGGGTGGTCCTTCGCGCCGTGGACTGGGCGCTGGGACGGGGAGCAGAGTGCAGCCCTGCCGCGGCCACGACACCGAGAGGAAAAGATCCGAGAGGGCTACGGGACAGGATCTCCAGTGGCCACTCGGTTCCCCCCACCCACAGAGGGACCTGCAAACCTCTCGCAAAAGGTCTGTCGCGCGGCGGACGCGGAGCCCAGCCCGGACCTGCGGCACCGCCGCCGCGGCTCCGAGAGGCACAGATCTGAGAAGGCTCCAGAGACGGGATCTTCAGCGGCGGCACAAGCCCCCCCACCAACAGGTGACTGACGGGGGTAGGTGAGAGAGTCTCTTTGGCGGGGTGAGAGGGGAGTGGGGTACCCCCATGGCTCAGGCCCCCCCAGGAGATAGAAGCTGAGAGGCGGTCTCAGACAGGGGCTCCCCAAACGGGCGGGAGCCTGGATCCATTGTGGAAGGTCTGTGCATAAACCCCCTGAGGGAACTGAGCCAGAGAGGCGGCCCTGCCCCTGACCTCAGCACCTGAACTTAATTTAACACTGAATAGCAGCCCTGCCCCGCCAAAAACCCTAAGGCGGGAAGCAGCATTTGAATCTCAGTCCCCAAACGCTGGCTGGGAGGACAAGGAGGCGAGGTGGGTGTGAGGAGAACATTCAGAGGTCAGGCCACTGGTTGGAGAGTATGCCAAGAAAAGGGAAAAGAAATAAAACTATTGAAGGGTACTTTATCGGAGAAAAGACATTTCCTCCCTTCCTTTCTGATGGGGAGGAACAATGCTTGCCATCAGGCAAAGACACAGAAATTGAGGATTCTGTGTCCCAGCCCACCCAATGGACTCGGGCCATGGAAGAGCTCAAGAGGAATTTTGAAAATCAAGTTAGAGAGGTGGAGGAAAGACTGGGAAGGGAAATGAGAGGGATGAGGGAGAAGCATGAAAAGCAGATCAGCTCCCTGCTAAAGGAGAACCAAAAAAATCTTGAAGAAATTGGCACCTTGAGAACTAGCCTAACTCAGCTGGCAAGGGAGGTGCAAGGGGCCAATGAGGAGAAGAATGCTTTCAAAAGCAGAATTAACCAAATGGAAAAGGAGATTCAAAAGCTCACTGAAGAAAATAGATCTTTCAAAACTGGAATGGTACAGATGGACGCTAAGGACTTTATGAGAAAGACAGATATCTCAGAACATACCGCGCAGATTCGAAAAATGGAAGATAATGTGAAATATCTTATTGGAAAAATAACTGACCTGGAAAATAGAATCAGGAGAGACAATGTAAAAATTCTGGGACTACCTGAAAACCATGATCAAAAGAAGAGCCTAGACATCATCTTCCATGAAATTATCAAGGAAAACTGCCCTGAGATTCTAGAACCAGAGGGCAAAATAAATATTCAAGGAATCCGCAGAACACCGCATGAAAGAGATCCAAAAAGAGAAACTCCTAGGAGCATTGTGGCCAAATTCCAGAATTCTCAGGTGAAAGAGAAAATATTGCAAGCAGCTAGAAAGAAACAATTCAAGTATTGTGGAAATACAATCAGGATAGCACAAGATCTGGCACCCTCTACATTGAGGGATAGAAGGGAATGGAATAGGATATTCCAGAAGTCAAAGGAACTAGGACTGAAGCCAAGAATCACCTACCCAGCAAAACTGAGTATAATACTTCAGGAGAAAAAATGCTCTTTCAATGAAATAGAGGACTTTCAAATTTTCCTTATGAAAAGACCAGAGCTGGAAAGAAAATTTGACTTTCTAAGACAAGAATGAAGAGAACCATGAAAAGGTGAACAGCAAAGAGAAGTCATAAGGGACTTACTAAAGTTGAACTGTTTACATTCCTACATGGAAAAACAATATTTATAACTCTTGAAACATTTCAGTATCTGGGTACTGGGTGGGAGTACACACACACACACATGCACACATGCACACATACATAGAGACAGAGTGCACAGAGTGAATTGAAGAGGATGGGATCATATCTTAAAAAAAAAATGAAATCAAGCAGTGAGAGAGAAATATTGGGAGGAGAAAGGGAGAAGTTATATGGGGCAAATTATCTCTCATAAAAGAGGCAAGCAAAAGACTTATTAGTGGTGGGATAAAGAGGGGAGGCAAGAGAAAAACATGAGGTCTACTCTCATCACATTCCACTAAAGGAAAGAATATAATGCACACTCATTTTGATAGGAAAACCTATCTCATAATACAGGAGAGTGGGGGACAGGGGCACAAGCAGGGTGGGGGGGAGGATGGAGGGGAGGGCATGGGGAGGAGAATGCAATACGAGGTTGACACTCATGGGGAGGGAAAGGACCATAAGAAAATAGAAGTAAAGGGGGACAGGATAGGATGGAGGGAAATATAGTTAGTCCTATACAACACAACTAGTATGGAAATCATTTGCAAAACTAAACAGATATGGCCTATATTGAATTGCCTGTCTTCCAAGGGGAAGGGGTGGAGAGGGAGGGAGCTAAAGAAGTTGGAACTCAAAGTGTTAGGACCAAATGTAATGTTCTTACTACTGGGTAACAAGAAATGCAGGTTAAGGGGTCAAGAAAGCTATCTGGCCCTACAGGACAAAAGAGAAGATGGAGACAAGGGCAGGGAGGGAGGATAGAGGAGAGAGCAGATAGGTCACAGGGGCAATTAGAAAGCTCGGGTTTGGGGGGGGGAGGGGATAAAAGGGGAGAAAATTTGTAACCCAAAATTGTGTGAAAATAAATGTTAAAAGTTAAATAAAAAAAATAAATAAATAAATTTTAGTCCTACCTATGAGGTCACATTTACCTCCTTTCATTTGTGTCTCTGGTTCACTAGTTATTATTCATACTAGTGCATAGGTAGGCACTATTTATTAACCATATATGCACAAGTGTAGATAATAAATAGTGAAGCAGAATGAATGGAAGCAACTTTTACTTCACAGATAGCACTAAAATTTTAAACATACACACATGCAGGTGGGCATATATGCCTACATATGCACATATATGTGCATGTTTTTATGTGCTGGTATATATGTTTATTTACATACTTCTCTTGAAAGAGATTTGTTGGATCTATGCATGAGCAGATTTCTCCTTTCCCATTTCAGTTTTTTTTTTTTTTTTAATATATGACTTACTTATTTTCAGTTTACAACATTCACTTCCACAAGATTTTGAATTCCAAATTTTCTCCCCATCTCTCCCCACTGTCCACTCCAGGACAGCTACACCCCATCCACCTGTACTGCTAATGAGAGTTAAAGATCTTCCCCACCCATTAATGGGCCTGCCCATTAAGGGAAGCTTGATTAGGGGAGGTTTTTTTGGTTGTTAGAAGGTCCACACCTTTTGTTAATTTCTAATGAGGTACTGGTTCATACTCTGAAGTGGGGTTTTATTTTGGGGCTTACTCATTGGAAGTGTTTGTTTGGCCAGATGAGACTCTGGGCAGCAACTAAGGAGCCCCCTGACTTTAAAAACACAAATGTTGTTGCTTCTCTCTCTAGTAACTATGTATGTATATAATGATCAGACAATTGGATCTGTCTGTTGATCTGTGATGTATGTATTGCTTATGGTCAGACAGTCGGAAGCCCTGTCTATTGATTTTTATTTCTCTGTATTTTCTCTGAAGTTCAGAGTGCTGACTTTTTCCCTTAAACTAAGATATATGTGCTTGGCTAAAGTGATTGTTGACCCCTCAAAATTGCTTTCCTTTTAGAAAAGCAAATCTAAGAAACTGTACAGCAGGCCCTCTTGTGTATGTTGGAGTCCTTGCTGATACATCACTCCTTCTCCCAATCTGTCCTCCTTTCTATCACTCCCGACTTGTCCCATTACCCTCTCCCTTATTTTCCTGTAGGGCAAGATAGATTTCTATACACCATTACCTGCACATCTTATTTTCCAGCTGCATGCAAAAACAGTTTTTAACATTCATTTTTAAAGCTTTGAGTTCCACATTCTCTCCCTTCCTCCCTCCCCACCCACCCTGATTGAGAAAGCAAGCAGGTTGATGTAGGTCATACATGTGTAGCCATGTAAAACACTTCCATAACAGTCATGTTGTGAAAGACTAACCACATTTCCTCTATACTGTCCTGCCCTCAATTTATTCCATTCTCTCCCTTGAACACAATAGTGTTTGCTTCTGATTACCCCTTTCCCCAATCTGCTGGCCCTTCTATTATCCTTCCTCTTCTGTCCCCTTCCCCCTGCCTTCCTGTAGGGTTAGATAGATTTCCATACCCAAATGAGTGTGTGCTATTCCTTCCTTAAGCCAAATCTGATGAAAGCAAAGGAAAGGGAAAGGATGAAATCTAGCCAGTAAACCCCAAGTTAACTGGTCATCCTCTGGCCATCCAAATTTACCTTCCTTTGGAGAGGAGAAGGAAGAAGACGGGGAGGTAGGAGAGGGGGAGACAGGAGAGGAGGGGCTGAGTTACCCAGCTAACTGGGTCCCCATTCAGGCAACTGCATCCATCACAGATTGTTGTGTTCATTCTTCACTGCCGAAGAAGACCATGCCATCAGAGAAATGATGACAGGACTTACATTTGACTTGGCTAGATTCCTTCCCCTCCCCTCCCCCCTCTTCCCTTCCCCTCCCCTCTTCCCCTTTCCCTTCCCCTCTTCTCCTCTTCCCTTCCCTTCCAAAACCTTAAGCCTACTGCACTCTGAAGCCTATAGATTGCACAACACTAGACCCCTGTCTAAGGGCTGTTTTCTGGACCCTCCTGGCTAAAGAGTAACTGTTTCTGTTTCCCTCTCAACCTTATGTAGTTATTTTTCTTTGCCTCGTTAAAGGGGCCATCCCCTAATTACTTCTTAAACAGGCCTATTTACTGAATGGGTGTTGCTTCACCCTAAGTGAGTACCTGAATAGACCTTGACCTAAAGGGGCCAAGGTCTCCTGTTGCGTCCTGGGCCATCTCCAGTCATCCTGATGAATATCTGGTCACTGAATTCAGATGGCTCTAGAGAGAAGTGAGGCTCGTGTGCAAGTCATATCACCATTTCTCTGATGGCATGGTCTTCTTCAGCAATGAAGGATGAACACAACAACAACTCTGATGAGAATAAGGCTCACTTATTCCCTTTTACCTACCTCCTCTTCCCCTCCATTGTAAAAGCTCTTTCTTGCCTCTTTTATATGAGATGATTTGCTACATTCTACTTCTCCCTTTCTTTCTCTCCCAGTACGTTCCTCTCAACAGTTAATTTTATTTTTTAAATATTCTCCCTTCATGTTCAGCTCACCCTGTGCCCTCTGTCTATACATACTCACACACACACATATACACATACATGTACCTCCACATACATGTATATATACACACACATACATATATATTCCCTCTTCCCTAATACCAAAAAGGGTCTCATGAGTTAAAAATATCATCTTTTCATGTAGGAATGTAAAAAGTTCAACTTTAATGAGTCCCTTATGGCTCCTCTTTGCTGTTTATCTTTTCATGTTTCTCTTGATTCTTGTATTTGAAAATCAAATCTTCTATTCAGCTCCTATCTTTTCAACAAGAATGCTTGTAAGTCCTCTACTGAAATTCCATTTTTTAACCCCTGAAGTATTACTGAGTTTTTCTGGGTAGGGGACCTCTGGCAAATCATATTCCAAACCCTCTGATCCTTTAGTGTTGAAACTGCTAAATCTTATGTTATTCTGATTGTATTTTCACAGTACTTGAATTTTTCCTTTCTGGATGCTTGTAATATTTTCTCCTTGACCTAGGAACTCTGAAATTCAGCTACAATATTCCTAGGAGTTTTCCTTTTGGGGTCTCTTTTATGAGGTGATCAGTGGATTATTTCCATTATTGTTTTACCATCTGGTTCTATAATATCAGGGAAATTTCCTTGATAATTTCTTGGAAGATGATGTCTAGACTCCTCTTTTGATCATGGTTTTCAGTTAGACCAGTAATTTTTAACATCATCTCCTCTGGTTTTATTTTCCAGGTCAATTATTTTTTCCAATGAGATATTTCACATTATCTTCTATTTTTTCATTTTTTGGCTTTGTTTTGTAATTTCCTGATTTCTCATAAAGTCATTAGCTTACATTTACTCCATTCTAATTTTTAAGGTATCATTTTCTTCAGTGAGCTTTTGGACCTCTTTTTCCATTTGGCCTATTCTATTTTTTAAGGCATTCTTCTCATTGGCTTTTTGGACCACTTTTGCCATTTGGATTAATCTAATTTTAAAAGTGTTATTTTCTTCAGCATTTTTGGGGGTCTCTTTTGCCAAGCTGTTGATTTGATTTTCATGATTTTCTTGCATCACTCTGATTTCTTTTCCCAATTTTTCCTCTGCTTCTCTTATTCGATTTTCAGAATCCTTTTTGAGCTCTTCCATGGCCTGAGGCCATTTCATAATGTTTTGGAGACTTTGGATGTAGGAGCCTTGACCTTGCTATCTTCCTCTGGGTGCATGCTTTGATCTTCTTCCAAAAGGATGGAAAAAATACCTTTTCACCAAGAAAATAACCTTCTTTAGCCTTATTTTTCCTCCTTTTAAGGCATTTTCCCAGACTATTACATGACATTTGAGCTCTTTATTAAGTGGAGAGTGTACTATCCTAAGTTTCAGAGGTTTTGGGTAGCTGTTTTCAGAGATATCTCCAGGGACCTGTAAATTCTCAGCTCCTCCAAAGTGATATGATCAAAGGAGAGATGTTTATTCTTCTCCTGGCTGCGCTCTGGTCTGTGAGCAATCACAAGCACTCTCTTTTGCCCTGAAACTGGGAATAGGATGCCCTCTCCACAACTGCCACCAGCTCTGCCATGCTAGGACTCCTCCTCACCTCAGGACTGCCACTCAGGACTTTACCCAGATCAGCTGCTTGATTCCCCCACTGTCTGTAGGCCATGAGCTGCAGAAGCAGTTGGCCACTGCAGCAGTGGCTGTCACTGCCCTAGGGCTGGGGGTGGGGCTGGACCATGTTCCTCTCTCACCCAGGTGAAAGAGCCTACTCACTGACCTTTGAAGCTGTCTTTGCCATTTGTGGGTTGAGAAGTCTGGAAACTGCAGCAGCTGCCAGCAATTCATCACCCTGAGACCTGCTCCAGTCCAGTCTGTGCTGGCAAAGACCACTCTTCACTCTGAGCCCAGTGCAATTGATCTTCCAGATTGTCTTTGGCTAGAAATCTGTTTCACTCTGTCATTTGGTGGCTTCTGCTGCTCTAGAATTTGTTTAGAGTCATTTTTTTCAAGTATTTTGAAGGGCTTGAGGGGGGAGAGCTCAAGCAGACCCCTGCCTTTACTCCACCATCTTGGCTCCACACCCCCCCATTTCATTTCAAAGTCGTCTTGAATAGGTTTTCAAGATTCCATACTTATATATGTATGTATATGTATATATGTATGTACACATATATACATGCATGTATTTTTTTAACCAAACTTGATTACACAAACTTCATTCCATGCCAGAAGTCCATCACCATTGTATTTTAAGAAATCTAAACCCAGAAATTGAAATACTGTTCTTGGATACTGTCTTATATAGATGTTCACTTCTTAAGCCTGTCTTTCTCAACCTAATCATCTACCTTGATCAGTAGTAATGAGCACCACCTATGTACCTAACATCTTCAGTTTTTTGTATGGGATTTCATAATCCTTAACAATGTTTCCTTCTGGTAGCATTTCTCTTCAGATACATGTGCCAAAATGAGTTGTGGTTATCAAGTCCCAGAAGGCTTGTTGTTGCATTAAGCTTCATGACCTGGGAAGAAACTTGACTGTGATGTTGTTAACATCAAACAGATAAATCACTGGCTCAGTACCCCTCATCACCAGCCACCATCATGCTTTTCTTCCACTGACCATTGTTGGATCACTTTTCACCTGTTGAGATCACTCACTGGAACATAAGATGCTACTTCCTCTCCCCTCTGAAGGAAACATCTCATATGGTCTTTCTTCTTTCCTTCTTATTCTTTCTTATTCTTCTACCCTTAAAGCTTCTGACACAAGTGATAGTTCCTATATTTTTGCATCTGTTAGATACCCCATGGCCTTCTAACATAGTTTTTGGATCCATTGCCAACTCTTTATTTTTCCCCCTCTGTTTTATAATAGAGGTATGTCTTTTGCACCAAGAATACCTCCAGCACTGAATAAATTAGGGAGCTTTTATCAAAAGTTTATCAGAAGGGTAGGTGGAAGAAATGAGCAGCTTAAATTTCAGATCAAATTGACTAACTTCATACTTCTACCTTAGAGCTATCCAAACTGTTCCCAAAGGAACTTCAGCACTGATGCTGGGTAATTTTCACTTTTATCTCATCAGTTATGAAAATAAAAAATGCATCTGTTAACTAGAGGACCATTTTACAATAAAGCAGAAGTAGAACAAACTTTCCCTAAGTAGCTAAAAAATGATGCAACTCTTCTCCCAAACCAATATCATTTTCAGAAAGTAGAAACAAAACAAGGCAGGCTGATTTAGACAGAGGAGGTGGGTTTGAGCTCAAGTACCCTCCCTGGTACATGCTAACTGTGTGACTGGACAGGTTACTTGAGTATCCCAGTGCCCCACACAACTTTCTGAAACTATAAACATAGTACTTATAGCAGGTGCTCATTTGCTTTGGTAAAGGGAATCTCCCCCTGGGAGGTTCTCTACACCAGAGTTGTCAAACACACAGTTTGTAAGCCCCATGTGGCCATAACAGTTAAGTACTACAGGAACAAGATTAAATATAATTGGCCATTATATGTCAAATAAATAAAAAATACAATAAAACTTGGATAATATATATATGTGTTTTTTTAAAAGTCAGTATGAGGTACAGGGATGCTTATGTCCTGTTTATTGATCCCCATTTCTGTTAGAATTTGACATTACTGCCCTAACCAATTAAATCAGAGGTCATATCCAAAAAACACCCAAACTCCTAGACTCGATCAGATCTGCTCCTCTAGAAAGCCAAGTTTGGTCTGAGGCCAGCAATTCCACTTTGAACAGTTAGTGTTCTCCTTGTAAAACAGTATGTTCTCCATGGATGATGCTACACTTGAACAGGTGGCAAAAGACGTCCTAGAATCAGAGAAAATAAACTTTGTAAATACTTACTAAACACTCAGCTTTGAAGGATAAAGCTCATCCCTTAAGGAGTTTTCACTCTAACCATTTTCTCCCAACAAAAGAGCTCTGATGCTGACATATTTTGGTGTTGTATTTGTGGAGGAGACTGAAGAGGAGGAAAAGAACTTATTCTTCCATTCGCCCTTGCAGTGAGGAGAAGAGAAGTGTATCCCTCCAGCCTTTACATTCTCTCCTCTAGGATGAAGACCACATTGCCTTCTTTACATACCCGTGGGACTGACAGAAATGCTATCTGCAGATCTCAGCAGAATTCTCCTTATCCTTCCATACTTGCTTTTTTAAAACTAAAACAAGCATTTCCATAACACAGTACAGTCAAAAAGATGATTACACATGAAACTGCAAGTCTACTATCCACAACTTGCTCTTCCTTCCGAATACACAACAAAATATTTTTGTAAATTTCTTTTTTTTCCTTCCCACTTACCCCCCCAAGATGGCTACCATTAAACACAAATAGATGTGTGTATAGACATAAACACACATATCCATGTGTATATATATATGTGTGTGTGCATATACACACATACATATATATCACCTTTATATGTAAAATTATTCTATACATCTATTTGTCAGTGCTTTCTCTTGATACACAGTGTCCTTCATATGTCCTCTGTGTGTGTATATATATATATATATATATATATTTGTGTGTGTGTGTATGTAAAATATTTACTTTTAAAGCAAATTCCAGATTCCTTTGTCATTTTTTTGGTGCCTCTTGAACTAAGTACTATGGAAAACTGCCTATTTACAAGCATGAGACCCAAATCTTATAATATAATGAGATCTAGTTGTCATTCGAAGAGACCTCATATGGTATTCAGTCAAACTCCTTCATTTTATAGATGCAGAAACTGAGTCCCAGAGGAATTAAGTGGTTCACCTGAAGTCATACAATCAATCAACAAGCTTGTGCTAGACACCTAGCATGCTCTGCAAAGAAGGAACCAATTCTTACTTCAAGGATCTTGTGTGCTAAAGAGAGAGATCAAATACATACATAAGTATATACAAAATCACTATAAAAAGAATAAATGCCAATACAAGGTAGTTTGGGAGGGGGTGAGCTAACAACTGGAAAGATCACCTTCATTTAGAAGAGAGGACTTCTCTGAGGAGGGAGCATGGGGCATGACCAGTTGTAGATGCACAGAGATGAGAGATGGGATGTCACATGTGAAAGAAAGATATGGCCACTTTGGCTGTTTCACAGATTACGTGTGTGAGAGAGTAATCTACTGTGAGAATGGAAAAGTAAATTAGGACCTCTTGTGAAGGACTTTGAAAATCAAACAGAAATTTATATTTTTTTGCTAAAGGCAGTACACATATGAGTAGTAAGTATCAGAGAGGGGGGATTTAAACCCAGGTCTTCTGACTACAAAAGTATCACCCATTTCTCTCACTAACTCACTCTTTTGGCTTTAGTTCCTCATCTACAGAAAGGTGATACTAATACCTTATGGGGTTATTCTTAGACTGAAATGAAATAATATATGTACAATTGGTTGTGGTTGTCCCTCCTTCTTGGAGAGGACCAAAATGACAGTGGATCAGACCAGTACAAGCTCGGAAAGTTCTGCCGCAGGTCAGACATAAATAGTCCATATAAACACTTGACATGGAGATGTCTCAAAATTTGCACCTCATATTTTTTTTGAGCTACTGCGATTCTAAATGTGTATAAAGTACTTTGTAAAGAACTATGTAAGTGTCAGCTGTGATTGTGATAGCCTGGTCTACCTTGTTCCTCAATATTCTACAGAATTCTGAAATGCTTCTGTTTACATTGAAGTCTATAGCTTTTCAGAGGCCTGCTCTGCTTGCACTAACCCTGTTAACTTGCTATTCAGAAGCCGTTTTGTTATTTTGCTATCATCCATCCTCCACACATATGATGCTCAATAGTGCTGCTCCATAATAAACATGGTTTTGATGCAAAATTGCCTTTTCTACTGCTCTCACATTTTGGAAGGGCAGAAAAATATTAATTTGATTCAACTCACTACTGAAAGGAACTTTTCAGCAATTTATCTAACTTATTTAATGTAATTAGGAGACAGTCATCATGGTGCCGTGGAAAGAGCACTCGATTTTAGAGTCAGGAGGACCTAGCTTCAGTTTTTGCCCTTGGCACTTACCGGCCTTGAACAAATCACTTAAACTCCCTGGGCCTCAGTTTCCTCATTTGTAAAATGAGGAGGTTGTAGTAGGTAACTCTAGAGTCCCTTCCAGTTCTAACATCTGTGATTGTTTGAAGGGATAATTTTTGTTGGATAATTTAGTCTAAATAATAAAAAAATTTTGTCTAATAAATCTGTAAATAAGAAAAATTAATGTTTCAGCAGAAGGAATATGAAGAATTCTACTTGGATTTTAAATTTCAATTATGTCATTTTTCCTAATTAATAAGCCTTTATTTTCTCTCCCTTCTACTCTTTCCTAAACCCCTCCCCTTACAATTGAGTGATTTATTTTCTAAAATTATTTATTAAAAGAAAAAAAACTTATAACAAATGAAACATAGTTTTAGACATGGTCAGTGTAGGAATTTCTTAACTTGAATGTGCTTATTTGTTATTAGAATTTCACTTGTAATAACCGACCTAAATTTTCTTTGAAGATGTTCCCCCTTTTTACTATTTTCCTTAAGTCATTTGTAGGTTTGATGATTCAGCAGTTCTGTGATGTCTGGGGCTAGCCTTAGGAATGAAATGATCAAATTATATCTATTTGTATGTGATATGATCTGATGGGCTATAGTGCCTAAAATTCTGTCAGTAAAGATTGATTCCTTTGAGTCATTAAGTTTTACCAGTTTTCTAAGTTCCCCTGTTTGAATACAAATATCCCTCTGAGAGATATCAGCTACTGTCTCAGTCAGGTTGACCCTTAGCTGAGAGTAAGCCCCTTTGGGAGCAGGTTACAAGGTCATAGCCTGGGGAAAGAAAGTTAGCAAGAGAAGGTAATGGGGATGCTGAAAGAAGCAGTGGAGAGGATTTTGAAGACCAAATTCTGCTTTTCACTTTGTCTAGTGCCTGCTCTACAAGTTCCTCTAAGAAAGTTTCATGGTTTAAAAAAGAAAAGGAATTATCAGTTGCACTGAGAAAATGTGTCATTTGTGCAACTGATATACATATATGTATGTATGTTCTATGTATGTATGTATAAAAATGAATGTCATATTGGAATCAGAACACTGAGTTTAGAATCCTGGCTCTACTGTCTTCTTGCCTTAGATGAGTTATTTAACTCCTTCTGGGATTCAGATTACTCACATGTAAAATGAGGGGTTTGGTATAGAGGATCATTAAACCTGTTTATTTGGTGTTCTGATAAAAAAAAAAAAAGAGCATTCAAATCCACATATCTTTGTACAGGCTGCCTTCCATGATTAAAATCGTTTGCCACCTTGTCCCAGCCTTTCAGAACTGAAGCCTAGCTCCCTTCAAGCACAAGCCTTTCATCTTCTGTTAGCCTTCCTCCAGTTGGTCAATATTGAACCATATTTTCCCTACCCTCCCCCCCAAAAATACCAAAAATTTAGTATTTTTATGAAATCATGACTCTAAACCAAAAAATAAAACAACAAAATACTTTGCTTATTTCTGTATATATAAGTTGGGGTTTTATTTTTTACCCCCAGTAAAATATAAACTCCTTGAAAACAGGTACTTTTCCCCATTTTTGTACACCCTGAGGTAAGCACAATCCAGGCATACAGTGGACACTTAACTGAACCCTTAAGATGAGTACCAGCTACCTCTAAATCCTGTGACAAATGAGGCATAATTAAATATGTATATTTTTTCTGTTGCAATTTTAGAATGTTCAATCCAACCTTCAAGGTAAAGTGAACGCACACATCTTACCCCAGCAAAGGCTTGAAAGAGAAAAAATGCTTATGTTGAGATATTCTATTTACTCAAGGAAAAAGTAGTGGTGCCTTTGAAAGGCTATTTTGAGAGAAGAGGTTCTAAACCATGATCAGAAAGACTATCGGTAATAAGAAAACTGTAGAATTTTGAGAAGAAACTGGAATTTCCCTCTATTCTAACTTGAACACAAAAGGAATCTACACTGTAACCTTCCTGACAAATGATGAGTAATTGAGTTGAATAATGACAACAGGGAGACCAGTGATGTCAACAGATCACTCTACAAGATTCAAAAAGATAACTTAAAACAAAAACAAAAACCACAAGTAAATAATACCTTGTGAGGACGGTACAGAGACAGAAAGGTCTAAATTTGAGAGCATGCCTCATTTTAGTTATGTCATCAGTCACTGACAGGCCAGAGTATAAGTTTATTTTAATTTTAGTTTGTTCTTGAATAATTGGCCAAAGAGTAAAAACACTTTGAAAAAAAATCCTTTGAATTTCTGAGGGAATATCTAAAATTTGATCATTTGTCAAAATAGATAAATAATAGAATACAAAATACTAGAGGTAGAAAAGACCTGTGAGGT